>NC_079362.1:1759802-1885995 GCF_029582105.1 Oenanthe melanoleuca | reverse complement strand
TGATACCAGTCTCCCTGCTGAGGAATGTTTCCTGTTGTCAGTGTGGTGGTCAGGAGTGGTAAAAGCTAACTCCTTTTTTTTATTGCTCACTGGTTCCTAACTACTCCTAGCAGTTCTGGACCTTCATTTTCTGGTTGATGTTACTTATCTTCCTTA
Source organism: Oenanthe melanoleuca (assembly GCF_029582105.1). Classification (NCBI taxonomy): domain Eukaryota; kingdom Metazoa; phylum Chordata; class Aves; order Passeriformes; family Muscicapidae; genus Oenanthe; species Oenanthe melanoleuca. The sequence continues at coordinate 1,885,839 of NC_079362.1, read as the reverse complement.
TAAACCCAGTCCTGCCTTCTGCAGCCCTTTGTCTAACTGCTCTGGCATCATCCTGGTGCTGGTTGCTGGCTGGCATTGCTGCTTCTCCAGGACCAACTCATTTATTTTTCCTGTTCATTACAGTGATGGTCCCAGGAAGCCTGATGACAAAATATAACCATCAAAGAACAGCTCTGTCAGAAGAAACCCAGTGTCTGCTCTCTTCTGACTGAGACATGCAGGACCACTGAGTTCCAGAATATTCAGAAATCCTCTTTATCATGTCGATATTGTTTATTTTGTTTGGTTTAATTTTATTTTTTTTTATATACTTACTGCTGAGGATTTATGCCAAAAAACCAAGTTTGTCACAGAAGAGAATGTAAATAAATCAAGCTCTTCCTTTTTTAATGTTATTGAGAATGGCAGTCTTTCTTTTATTCTCCAAGGGATGTATTTTCAAAGCAGTAAAATTAAGCATACCATTCCCATGCATTAACCATAACTTAAGATACACAGGTAGATATATGCTAATTGTTCCTTCTAATGTTCCAGGGAAGTTATAGCGAGATAAAATGATCACTTGATTTAGGCCTCAGAATTTAAAGTCTTAGAAGTTATTTTCACCCACGAAACAGCAGATAAGAGCAATTACTGCCGTCTTCTTATCTCTTTTACCAATGTAACCCTTCATTCTGTGGGAAGCTAAGTGAGAATTAAATGTTCCATCTTCACGATGGCTGCATGTATTTTAAATTTACATTTTATTAACAGAGTAATTGTGGACTTAAATTTTGTTTAAATGGCATGCTTCATATAACTGCTAAGTAGCTGTTACACAATTGTAGAGAAAGCTTTGCAAGACATTGAGACCCTAATGGCTTTTCAACCTCAACAAGACACCTAATATAAAAAGATGTGAGAGCCTTGTAATTAAAACAATCTTCTCAGCTAACTGTTGATATAGAAAATAATCTGTTCTCCTTTACATTTTCCATATTAATTTGCTGAAAAATTATGACTATTATGTTTTGTGAAGGTGCACTTTGGCAATTGTTATGTTATTGAGAGCACTTTAACTGGCAGCTGCCCTAGAAACTTGTATTGAATATTTCAATTTGTCGGTATTATTGTGAACTAGAAGGATGTTGTTAGACTTCTCTATTGCTGTTCCAAGCATCCTTCCAGTCACCTTGGATACAATACTTGAGTTCAGATGGCACAGGCTGCCCAAGCAAACTTTTGTCAGTATTAAAACAAACTATTTCCATATCAATTAGTTGCAGCACATTCAATCAAAACTTTACCCATTTCCATACATGAGAACATTTAGATGCCATCTTCCCAATCAACAGTGCAAGCCCCAATCTAAAATTAACTAAAGGCTTAAAAGAAATCCTTTAAAATCCTTTTAAAATCATTCATTAAGCCTTTGCTGAGTGTGAGTCACATTCCAGTTGCTCCCATTAAGACATGTTCAGCAATGATTTTTGTATCAGTAGCCTTAAAAAACCTCATCTAAGACTACCAAGGTCAGCAGGGTAAAGTCTCTAAGTTTACTGCACCATATTGCTTCTCTCCTCTTCAAAAACTGTGGAAAAAAAAAACAAAACCCTATGTATAATTTTATGTCACAACAGTTTCCTATCATTGTCATTTCCTATGCACTTAGTGACATGGCACTAATCACCACGGTATTTACCCTCTCATTACACCAGTTAGAAGCTGGGTACACTTCATGTGTTGTGCAGTGAGGTGTATCAGTGGAACTTGCTAAGTGGGAATTGATAGTGACACCAAAATGATAGTGGTTTATCTTCGTGCGCATACTTATCAAAAATCCTTTGTATCCACAGATGAATTGTCTCCAAGAAATTAGATAAAACCTGCCTGCTACATTACTTATGAGGCGTTCTGCCATCTCAGTAGGATCTCTGACTCTCAAAATGCTTGCAGTGTCTAATAATTAGGTTTGGATAATACTTTCTCTTCCAGGCATCAGGTTTTATTTTAGCAAGTATTTCCCTCCACAGTAGTGCTGTTGAAATTTTGAGTTAGGAGACATACAAAAAGAGAGTGGAGAGGGGGGCAACCCTTAAAAATGCTCCTTGGGGTGTGGAGTCTGCCTGGGAAGAAAGAAGTGTTAGAAACTTCTCTGTTCTTGAGGAAGAGTTGAGAGAGGAAATTAGCTCATTTGTAATTTCAGTCAGTCCCCCCATCCCAACACACAGACTCCATTAATAATGAGTTGAGAGAAAAGAGATCCAGCATGCATGCCTGCTCAAATAGAGCGTGCCCTTAATAATCCTGCTCATGCAAGTCTCCCCAAACCTGTGTGCCACGCCTCCAGGGACTCTGCACTGGGATGCCATCACCACCAGGCATCTCTCAAAAACCTTCCTGAAAAGAATACATTAGCCTAGAAAGCCCCTACATGCTGGATAATGTGACCTTGCACAAAAAGAGGCAAAGTACTGTTCCGAGTTTGGAAACAAACCCCTGCTGTGCAGATTCCAGCAAATGATGGTGAAACCATCCATTTTTCTGCATGTTGCAGTTGTGGGTGCAAAGTTTCCGTTTTCAAGGTGTTTGGGTCTGTTGGGGGCTGGTTTTTCCTTTCTTCTCTGAGTGTGGAATTTTTCCCATTGACATGCTAAGGATACTGATGGCTAGGTGCTTGAAACCTTGAGATGTGGGGAGGGAGAGTCTCCCTGCTTTTTTGGGAGTTTCTCTTGGAGGATGGGGGAAGGAGTGTTAGAAGATTAGAAAGAGATTAGTCGTGGTTGTTTTGTTTGTCTTGTTAGACAGACTAGTAAAGAACTGTTGTTCGTATCCCCATATCTATACCTGAGAGCCCCTTAATTTCAAAATTATTCAAAATATTCTTAGTCTTCTTCTTATTATTATTATTATAATTATTATTAATAATAATAATGTAATTATTTATTATTTCAAAATACTATTTCAGAGGGACAGATTTATTTTCCCCATTTCAAGGGAAGGAACTGCTTTCCCTAGCACACACCTGTCTTTTCAAATCAGGGTAAGGTCTAACACTTGTCATTTGATTCTGTGAGTGTAATGGGAGAAGAATGGGCAAGAACATGCTGCTTTCCTGTGGAGTTCTTGGGTTTTGAGGGTTTGTTTTGAGGTAGGGATGTAGTCTGTGTGTGTCTCATTGGGTGACAAACTGGTATTTTAGTGCATTTATTGAGTTGTGTGTGTGTTTTATTATTTTTTGATTATTAAATTAGATGATACCAAATGCTTTGGACCCTGTAATGCAAAGAATATTCATAATCCTTAAATTCTGCCAAGTGTTAAAGAATACTTTCATAGGTTAATGTTTTTTTTTTCATGCTGTATAAACCAAATGCTCTTAAGCTAAAACTAGTTTACAGACAGTGGCAGACAAAGTAAACTAGGTAGTGAATATTCACTGACAGTCCAGACAAAAAGATCTAAAATGACTAGGACAGAATTGCAGAGACCATCAATCTTTTGGTCACTCACAGGGATCAGAAAGTGATTCATAATTGTTACTCTCAGGTCTTAACCTTGTGTCACTTGATAAACTCTGGGTGCTTTATTTATGCCATTGCCCAGAATAGAGAATAGTTTTAGTATATGGATTCATGTTACAACATTACTTCTCTTTGTATTTAGAAAGACACAGGGAAAAGACGTGGAAGACCTCTTACAGGAAGAGAAAGTGAACAATTATTGACTGGAGCAAATACAGTCAGCCTATCTTTCCAGCTTTTATCTCACCATTTAGTTGTGTATGTGGGTGCTCCTAATAGATTTAGATACATGAAAACTAGCTTAATCAAGTTTAGTGGTAAATTTACATATAAAAACCATCCTGAAAAGCACGCATAAATAGGCACATTAACCAAAACCCTGGACAAATCACAAATGTGTTGAAATAAATAAGTAATATAATGAAACTAAAAATATCGACGCTTTAGATGGGAATTATATTCTTAGAGTCTTAAAATATCCCTCTAATTTGAACCATGATGCCCCTAGTACACAAAGAAATCTAACTGCAGCAGATGTGTTAAATTTATATAATGAAAAGAAGCCCCTTTGAGGATCTGCCCGTCACTGAGACTCATTTTCTTCACCCAGCCCAGCAGCTGATGCAAGTTTCAGCCATAACCAGCTCAAAGCAAAAAGTGAAAACCAACCAGTGCTCGAAGCCAATTGCCTGAACAATAGATAGCACGTCACCATATGGGCCAGCTCTTGAACATCCTGTTCTTACAGGCTCAGCATGAAAACCACAAGAAAGCCAATAACTGGAGAGTGTGACTATTCCTGCGAAGAAAAACTAAATGTCAATAAACAAGGGTGTCTTCTGTGGCATGTCAAATAGTGATCCACCTGGAAGCATTAAAAAGGTCGACAGCAAATTTCTTTCCTCGTGACTTATTAACACTTGCTGCGCCAAATTGTCGCTTTCCTTTCTGATTTCAAGAGGAAAGAGTCTATCAGAGTCAGAAGATGCCTCTTTTTTTCACCAAGGCCAACCCTTAGAACAGGCAATAGACAGTACAATTTTTAAAAATGAGTGAAATTTTTCTGCTTTGCTAAGAGGTTTGGCCACAGAGGTGTGAGGACAAGGAGGAGAAGAGCTGGCACCAGGGAGTGTTTTGTCTGGTACTTTTTGCTCCTGTGCAAAGCTCCTGTGGTAAAAAAAGGCCCATGAAAGGGCATTGCCACATGCATAAAAACATCCCTAGTCAAAGGTCTACTGCACCTAGCTCTGAAGATGGCTGTTCACATGGCTCCATGCCTTTTAAAGAAAAACCTGTACTTTCAAAGGTGTCAAGGTTTGTGCTCACTACTACCCTGGGAAGCTGTGCAGGACCTTCCTGCACAAACAAAGCAGCTGCATTCAGATAACAGAAACCAAAGTTGGTATTAATGAAACAACTTTCAGAAAATCAACACATTTACTTCAGTAATTGGAAAGTGCACAAAAGAAAAAATATAAAGCACAATGCTGTACAGGAAGGCAGCTCATCATGAAAAGTAGCCCAGCTCCAATTTTTTCCATTAAGCTTCAGGCACTTCTGCACTTGTACAGTTGTGTCACTCCTGGACCTTATATCTGTTCTCCTCCTCTACCATCTGAGCCAGCAGCAAGACTAGTGCTTTTATAGGAGAAGTGGACTGTGTTTGGGTGAGAGAGGAGTTGTGGTGTATTTTAGTAATGTAGATGTGTGTTTAGACCTTTCTTTATAGATTTCATACAACCACCACTCTCTGTGTGGAGGATGCAGTGTTAGTGCCCCACGCTGTTCTGTGCTTCCATGGTTCTCAGATTCTATGCACTATATACCCATTGATCAGTTAGAGAGGCATTTCTACACATTACTAATTATTTGGGAATGAGGGAGAAGAATGTAAAGTAACAAATAGCAACATAGCATGCATGTGATCAGTCTAGATTGGAAGTTATTTCTTCTCCTTCTTGTATTTTTCAGGTTGCAAATCTTCCTTTCTGATCCTTAAAGGATATTTCTCTTATGCCTTTAAAAGTATGCCATATCTTCTGTAAATACTTTATCTTACCTCTTTCTTTAGCAAATAAAATCCTTCAGGAGACTAACCAAATTCACTGTCACTGGCCAGTAAAATTACTATGACTATATGAAAAAATAAATACACACATATATATGTTTATGCACACATTTGTATATATGTGGATCATATATGTCTACAAAATATGTATGTACAATAGAATCACAGAATATTTTGGGTTAGGAGGAACCTCAAAAATCATCTCATTCCAATCCCATACCATGGGTAAGGATTCCTTCCACTAGACCAGGTTGCTCTGAGCCCTGTTCAACCAGTCCTTGAACAATTCTGGGGATGGTGCAGCCACAGCTTCACTCAGCAACTTGTGCCAGTGCCTCTTCACCCTCAAAGAGAAGAATTTATTCTGATTTTTTTGTAGGAAGTCATGTATCAGGCATGAGCAGTTAGCTCTGAAGAAAAAAATACCATGTACATGACGTCACTTACTGAAAGGGAGTGTTGCAATAACTGCAATTCTCTACAGAAAGATGTTTTTGAGGGGAGTCATCATTTCCTGGGGATCATCAGCTCCTGGCAGCTGGGGATCAAAACTCTGCCTCCTCTGTAAAAGAGAACAGATAATGCTGGAAACTTTGGAAATGTGTAGAGGAATTTAGAATACTTTAAAATTCTATTGTGACATAGAAATTGCTAGAAACTGGGCTATTTCATCATGTAGCCAATGTTTTTTGCTTGAGAAAGGTTGATTATTCTGTATGTAACATGAAAGCTTTTTCCACATTCCAAAAACATCCTCCTTATTTGACATGCTTGTACCTTTCTTAAGACTGAAGTAGAATAATTACCTTAGGAACCAGCTCTGATCTGGTCTGGTTTAGGGTCACACAAATACAGCAGTAGTGGCTGCATCTTCTAATCCCATTCCAACTGAGGCCGTGGGGAAGTCATATTCTTGTTTGATTCTCATCTTGGAGGCAACTCTGACCCTGCAAAAGTGTGGAAATGTGCCTCAGTCAGAGGGCCAGATGAGTCATGACCCACTCTAGCTCCTGGAATATGTGAGGTAGATTAAGGGTCCTGCTCTGGGGTGACTTTATGGTGCTGAACTATGCCCCCATTTGTCTGCTTAGCCCATTAAAAAAAAAGTTTTGCACCTTTAAAACTAGATCTAAGAATGAAAGGGGGAAGAAGGAGAAGTGATGGAATGTCTGAGGCTTGTGCTCAAAGCACAGAGATGAGAGCTTCAGCTTTTCCTCTCCTGGACTGTGCTGACGGCAGCACAGACAGCAGGAGAGAGCTCTGCTTTGCTTTGAGAGAGTTTTTCAGCCAGTCGTGGCAGAGAAGCTCCCTGGACTCTGGCCATTCTTTTTCTTGGCACTGATGGGCCCTGCTCTGGACTGAAAACCCAGAAGAACACCAGGAGCTCACACCTGTGTCCCACCAGGGACCAGGACACAGCATTTTCCAGCACTGAGGGACTGAGAGGGACTGAGCCAGCTGAGCTACACCCCACGAGAAGAACTTTCTGGATTTGCCATCTCTTCAGAACAGCAAGAGGTTTTATTGTTTAATATTGTTTATTTTTTATGCTTGTGAATATTTTGCTTCTTAAGTAAGCAAGTTTTTTTCCACTTTTCTTCAAGAAAATCTTTTCCTGAAGCAGTTGGGGCAGGGCCACTTGAATCTTCTTTCTAGGGGGACCCCTTTGGAAGTTTCTTCTCAAATTTGCCCTAAACTCAGACAGGTCCCCTAAATAGTCCTTAGCACTTTGCAACACCGACAGATCTGCATTGTGGGGAGAGTTAAGAGAGGTTGGATGAATCTACTGGTTGGTGCCTCCTTCCAAGCCATGTTCAAAAGCAGTTGTGCTGGAAGACTGAACTCTAGATCCTTGTTTCACTTCTTCCAAAAATCAGACCAGTTAGCTTGAAAGACCTGCAGGCACTGGTCAGCTAACTGGTTTTCTCTAGAAACAGAGATGGTATGTTCTCTCATAGGAGCTGCAGAGCTCTGTTCATATCAACATCTCACAGAGGTATAGGCATCCTTATAGCTATCACCAATTCCTGGAGATCTTGTTGGTCTCATCTCTCATCCCAGTTCTTTTGGTTCATTTTTTTCCTGTCTGATCCTGTTGACTGCAGTCTGTACTTGGTAGACTATGCCTCTGTCTTTAGCCTATTTTGTTGCTGAAGAGAATTATAGTTCTTTAATTATTTGGAAGAGAAGAAGGTTTTCCACACATCCGTTTCAAGTATCAGCCACATAAATGCCTCTGATATTACAGAAATTGAAGATTTTTGTTCAGGACTAAATAAAAAATTTGGATGAACTTCACACCCAAACATAGAAGAACGTCATTTAGCTGACTGAGTAAAGACACTAGAGAGATGCTTGAAATAGAGAGGACAAACACCCCAGTGCCTGAATCCCACATATTTTTCTTATTCGAAGCAGTAATTCCCAGCAGGATGCTGATTAGCCACACTGTTTTCAGATGCATATCCTAGGATTTCTACAGTAATTTCCAGGCTTCAGTTCTCATGCCTACAATGATTTCTTGATATTGATCAACCAAACAGAACAAGAGCTGAAAGATTTCCAAACCCTGAGCTCAAACAAGAAAGCCAAAGGAAAGGCATTTTGTGATTTCAAAATGAAAGCCTTTTGTTGATTATCTTTCCAGTAAGTCACTCTCTTTTAAAACAAATTTGTCTTTAGAGGGAAAACTTCTAATTTTTTTCCTTCTTGGTTTAATTAGTGTTAGTGGAGAGAAGTGCACATGGTTGAGGATATAGAGTGGAAAGAATACAGGTAAATGTCTTTGATCACTCTCCACAGCACTGCTTTATTCCAAAGGAGAGTGGGTGCTTCCTCCTATGCTCTCAGTTCAGCAGAAAGTTGCATGAGCAAGACAGAGCCAACTTCCCCCAACAAGGAGTCGAACTGCATCAATTCATCCCACAAAACTACATGACAATCAACAAAATAATGTTTTTGCACTTGAGAATGTGTGACTTGATTGATAATATCTAATTTTACATGACTTTTAAGCAAAACTGACAGAAAGATAGGGAGACTTTTAAGGAGCAGTGGAAGAATGAAAAGCTGAATGAAGAAAATTGTGCTGCACATCATCTTGTCTTATTACTGTTAACGCCAGCAGTCATAATCAAGAGTTTATTGTACAGGGCAATCTGGATGATTAGAAACTGGATTCAAGTTCATAAAAAACATCTTGACATAAAGCTCTTTTATATTTCACCAATAATACCAGGAGGCAAATTCATCCCCTCCCTCTGTAGCCTCTTTTAATTCAGTGGAATTATACAAGAGATAATTTTAGCCAAGTGTTATCAGGATTCTTCAAAAATTGTATTTCAAATAAACGTGCATTTGCAGAAATATACTTTGTCACAATGAAAGGTATTGATACGGTGAACTTAGGCTGCTCCTTCCTCTAGCATTTGAACATTTGCATATTTTAAACTTGGAAGGAATAGAATTCAAACAGGCAAAAAAAAAAAAAAAAAAAAAAAAAAAAAAAAGAAGAAAAAAACCCAAACAATAACCCCAAACGCCCCCAAAAAACATAGCTATAGGGTCCAGTCAGGTTATTTTCTTTCAACATCTATTGCAGTTACAGAAGGCTCACTTTCCTGTTGTTGCCTCTCTGACACTTCTCAGGAGGATCATATCTGATCAAAATGAATAAATAGGAAGACATTGCTAGAAATGTGACCATGAAATGAACTATCTGTGCTTTTAGACACAGCATCAGGACACTTGAAAGGGGTCACTCTGGAACTTTTTATTATTGCTCCTTTCAAGAAGATTAATACATTGTCTTTTTGTTCCCTACAGATTCTTTTTCTCCTCCCCTTGAGTTGTTTCCCTGCTTCCTCTCATCAAATTCTGTTTGTCCCTTTGCCCTGTTTTACTCTTTTTCTATCAGGGTAATGCTCCCTGCTCCGTTGAAACCCCTCATTCTTGGTCTCTGCTTTTTCCCACCTTTAAAGTAAAATCTTTCTTTACTGCTTTTTAAACTATTTCCTGCTTTCAGCTAAGGTGGTGGGGGCTTTATCAGTCTGTCTAGTTCTGTAATCTCTTTGTAGCTGCTACCAGCCAGCTTAATTTTTTTGTACTCTTCAGTGACTGGTAGATTATTAGTAGCTGCTATTGGCTCATGATGCATTTTCTACTAGACAGCTTTTTAACATTGCTGCTGCTCTTCCCCAATCATTCAAGAAGGACTTGGGGCACTGTGACCCCACCAAAAAAGAAGCACCAAGGAAGAGATTTGCACAAAAAATTTGTGCCTCTGCTCCATTCTGGGTCAATAATGTTTTGTGGTGTGATATACACATACCATGTGGTTATCCAAGCCTTTGCACTATAAATACTGCTGTATTAAAAGTATTTCATTCTTTGAAAATGCAGTCATGTCTAGAGTAGTATATGTCTGTAACAATGAATAGCAACCTGGTGTGAAGAGACAGGAAAAGAACAACATTTAGAGTAATATGTTTAGAGTCTCAGCTTGGAATATTGAAAATTGTCCCCGTGTACTCTCCTAGACCTGCAAATTAGGAATTATGGGGGATTTGCACAAGCTTGAAGTATCTTTCAGATTGAATGTCTGGGCCTATAGCACAATAAAAATCTCTCTGTGTCACTGTCACAGAGCTACATTATATTTATTTTTGCATTGAAACATCCATTTTGTGCACAGTACGTGCAGACACCACAGATGGAGATTTGAATGTGGTGCTATGCAGCACATCAGGAACTAGTTAAGGTAATTGTTTTGCAATCTGCATTTTACTCCTGTGAAAAGATCCCTGACACTTTGAGCAGGAGATTAACCCCTGTGTGCCAGATTCAATCAAAGTTCAGCTGTGTACATATGGATTATCTCTCCAGATTTAAGTGGATATACTACTTTTCACATTCTCAAATTTTTTGTATTGTTTCTGATTCTAAGAAGCTGGTACAAGAATCCAAACCAGAGACTTTATTATTAAGAAATAACGATTTCTATCAGTAAGCTTCAGAGGTTTTATTCCACAGTAGAAATAGCATTACGCCTCATGTTGCACTTTTTATGTTTCCATTTATTGGCAAGATAAATTCATGATACTAAATATCCAAGCCGTTTGCAAATAATTTAATTTTTAAAAATTATTCTTTTTTTTCTGCTTGAAGGACACCTTTCTTTATCTGGCTGATAAACTCTTTAAACAGTGCAATAAAGAGGTGTGCTAGAACATACTCAAATCAGTGATTTTTTTCACTGGAGGGTTCATCTGGCTCACAAAATTATCTTAAGGCAGGAAGTAAAGTTATATGAAGAGCAACCCTCAGGCTGTTGCTCTCATTCAGAAATAAAACTCACCATGGATTAGGAGCATTTGTTATAGTATATAACCTGTACAGCACAACAGAATTATAAATGTCCCTGCTGAGAAACTATGCACTGAATGCTACAGTACATCAGAGGTAGTAAATGTAACCTGTATATTCCTCAGCAATTGAAATTCTTAACCCACCATTCCATCTACTGTTCAGACCCTCTATGCAGCTAATCAAACCAAAATCAGAGCTAGAGCAGCCACTGAAAATTCATAATAGGATTTTTCTGGGTACCACTGTGTTTCTGTAATGCTAGAAATAATAAGAAATTAGGAAAAAACATCAAAGGCTTCACCTAGGTTCATTCTTTATTTTAAGAGTTACAGTAGCTACATGGTGGTAAAGCGAGAAATTAGTCAGAAAGTCATGTACAAAGCCTAATGACCAAACAAGATTTTCCTTGCAGTTTATTTCTTCTGCCTTAAACTAGTTGTTTAATACTAGAGACAATGAAGCAAGGGGAATAAGGTGGGAGAGGGGAAAACAGGAGGGGTGTTAAAACTAGTTTTAAGCACCTTCATCAACCTAGCCATGAGAAGAGCAGCATATGCTGATGCAGACAGTGCTGCTGAGAAGCACCCTGGCACAGCTGCACACACCAGGAACCTCTGATTCACAGCTTTATGGCAAAGCTGACAAAACTCCAATCTTCCCTCCCACTTGCAAGACAAAAAATCACTCCTGTACATCAGGCTTTTATGGCACTTTAGGTCTTCTGCCTCTGCCAGGTGCAAATGACTTCCATGTAGGCCCACTCTACAATTTTCCTCTCTAGCTTGTGGCTTTCTTAGAAGTTTGAAGCATATTTTCCCAATCTGGAGAGCTCAATGACTTATTTCTCTTTTTGGCAGCACCCAGCTGGTTTAGGGATGTGTTTGGGGGCTTAAGGTTGGAGTGTGCTCTGTTTCTGAGGCTGCTGCCTCAACAGCAGAATTCAACTGCTGCCAATTTTCTAGTTTTGAATACAAAACCTGAAGATGAATGAGGCTTTGAGCAAGCCTTGCTAATTGCTTTTGGAGCTCTACCACTCTTGAGTTTATCAGGGTAACATAGCCTTCCTTTCAGCCATCACATTTCAGCCTGATTCTGCAGAAGGCAATAGAGAGACACAGCAGGTTGAACCAGGAGAAGCTGTTGAATGAGTGCATTAGGTGGATATACAGTTGATAAAAAATTGTGAAAGCAGTTGCTCATTGAATAACTATACCTTTTATATATATATATGTTTTTTTTGTTTGTTTGTTTGTTTTTGTTTTTTTTTAAGAACATGAAGTGCTGTATTTTCATGCTGATTTGACAGAATTGAGAGACAATAGTCTTTAACACTGGAGTGTGCCTTTTACCTCTTACTTCTGTTTAGGTTCATCACCCTGGAGCCAGATTTGAATTGTTCCCAAAACCAAGCAGGAGTCAGTCTTTTCACAACACAGTGAGTAGTATCTACCTAGGTTATAAGAAGAGGACTTTTAGATTTCCTTGCAGATCATACAGAGGTATATTTTCTGTTGGCAATGGAGTGTTTGGTGGTGGTATGCAAAATACTTTATATCTGGAAATTGGATGAACAAATGAATATCTTGTTTTCTAAGGAAGTGTCTGGCAGAGCTGTTACATGGCATCCCAGGCTGGAACTGTCTTGGTCTTGAGACAGATGGAATTGATCTCAACCTATTCAGACAGACATGTGCACAATTCCCCTAAAGTCCCAATTCCATGTGCCTAATTGCAGCAGTTTCTTAATGCTTTAAAAATGTGGTCCTTTATGGTCTTCACCTTATTTTTTTCAGTGCTTATCCTTAACACCTGGCATCTATGTGTAGCTTTGATTTGGATGCTCCAACAGCTATTGCCTGGCAAGACCTGCACAAAATTGCTGTGAATTTCTTTTAATTATTAAATTCTAAGCTAATTCACCGTTAATGTGTTTGCAGTCACTTTTTTGTCTGCTTTCAAATAGATGCTTAGCAAATAAGTCTGGCTGCAGAAAAAATTGTAGAAGCAGGAAAATTCTAAGCGAGACAAATATTCATAAAAGCAGGTTTTGTATTCATCAAGAACCTTGCTGCAAAAAAAGATCCCATGTATTCAGGACCCTGAAATATGCCAGGTAGCCTTTATTTAAACTTGATCTGTGTTGAAGATTTGACCACTTATAAAGAACATCATGAACAGCATAGCAGAGACTTTAGGAATCACTGGTATATCACCTTCCTGCATCCACAATGTGTTACAGTCATTGAGCCTCACCTCTGCCCCTGGGAAGGTCTTGGAGAAGATCCTAATGGAGCAAATTGATCTAGTGGGCAGAATCTCTGTCCATGTTGAAACTAGATGATTTTCAAGGTCTCTTTCAACCCAAACCTATCTATGGTTCTAGGATTTTATAGGATGGATTTGTTCCTTTTAAAGGATGTAAAGGGTTTGGATTCCCCATGATCTTGCTGGGAGGCTGCAGCTACAATTAAGAAGACCTGGCAGTCACTCTGGGTAGAGACAGGCAGAAAACACAGGGAGGAGGGAGAATTTCCAAAAGACAAATTTCTGCTGTGACCTTTGCTGTAACTGTTTATATATAACATTATCAGTGCATAGCACTTATATTTGTCTTTTGTTTTGAGATCTCTTTCATTATGCCCCTGTTAACCAAGCCTAAATGTAAAGAAACAAAAATGTGTTTCTTTCCAGTGAATTTCCTTTCAGCATCTGTTTTTGCAGTTTGAGTCCTTGGGGCAGGTTTTTTTTCTTAGTTGCTGCTGCCACTGAGATCATTGCAGCAATTGCTAGCAAAGTCCACAGTATACTGGAGTACAGAGTTTCTGAAAGATCAAAGAGTTCTGAGTACTGACCAAATGCTACTTCTACCTTCACCCAAGAGCAGATGTTTGTCAGAGTGCAGGTGTATGAATTTATGCTGGATTAGCCAAAAGAAAAAGCTCTGTTTACAAATAATTTATACCAATAAATTCCTGTTCTTCACACCTAGTATATTTACATGGTGAGACAGTCATCTGGATCCAAATGTAGTCTGAAGCATGTGCATTTTTCATTCATTTTGTTCAATTTCAGATTTTACTTCCACTAGCTCTCAAGCTTGATATGCCTTAAAATGTTTAATGTCCAGTGATACAGTACCCAACAGCACTTCTCTAATTTTCTGTTTTTATCACTCAGATTTAATTTTCACTGAATTCAATAAATGAGATAGAGTATTTTACCCATTCCTAAGAAAAATTCTGCTTAGTGTTTTTTCCTCTGTCTCTACTTACAAGGCTTTGCTTTATCAATGACACAGGTTGACAAATTTGTTGTGGAGTTCTGCACATTTTGTGAAAGTGACAAGAGCATTGTGTGGAAAAAAAACCAGAACCTTCCCCAGGCTCCAGACCTGAGATCATCTCCTTTCCAAGGCTGTCAAATCATCCCAAGGCACTGTTGTTTACCAAACAATTTCCTCATTATTCCCCATCAGCCTCAAATGCAGAAAATCCGACAGTGCTTTTTGTCTTATTGGTTTAAATTAAAATTTAGAGTTTCTCATGAGTGAATAGAAAAACCACTGAATGGTTCATATTTGAATGATGTTTTGGTGAAGAACCCAAAAGTACCTATGGGTACCTGGTGTGTGCTTTCAAAAACATTGAGCTTTTGGCACAAATGCTTCCATTATTTATGGTAGCATTATTTTTTTTTATGCCATGATATGATTACTCTACAATCATACTTAAATGCTGACACAACTGAAAATATTGTCAGTTAGGACTCCCAGGCATTGGCAAGCTCTTTATTATATTTGCAACCTAGCACTCTCTGTGTGCTTTACAAAAATGTTCATCACTTTCCATGGAGGTGGAGGGAAATTAAAAAAGAAACAAATTGCTTTACAAAGTGTTGAGTTGGAGAGAATATCACAACAAACGGAAGATCTGTGGTATGTCAGAAACTTTACATTTCTTCCTTCCAGGGTTTTTTTCTGGATTTATCTCTTTAGGTGTAATCTATTTCAATTCCACCATTATGTCATCTATAATTTAAATTTATGAGACAAAACTTTAGTCTTGCCAGGGGAGCAGCTGGAGAGCTCTATTCCCTTTGCCATAGAAAATGTAGATGTGCAGAGTGTATTGTGTCTGACAAGGTCTGTTGAAAGTATTCCTATCTTTTCTGTCAAATATCCATCAGAATATAATATTTTTACCTCTGTTTTAGTTTCCCTACAAATAATTGACAGTCCCTCAGAAAGGAGTGAGTTTCCTGTCGAGGCAGCACCACCTGTATGGTTTTCCCAATTACACATCAAGTGCTCTGAAATGGAGGATTTCACAGGGTTAGTGGAGGAAATGAAGGAAGCAGATGCAGTCAAACTCAGTGAAAAAAGATTTCTCCTCCAAACTGAGTTGTTATGGTTAACGTTGCTCCACAAAGCCAGTTCTCTACGACATTTATTGCAGGTACCAAAAGATTTCTCAGACATTTCCACTTGTATTTTTTTGACCAACCAGCCTCCATTCTTTCCTGTATAGTTGTGCCCTTTAGTAGGTTTAGATTAGATCATAGGAAAAAATGTTTTACTGTGAGGGTGGAGAGGCCCTGGACCAGGTTGCCCAGTGAAGCTGTGGCTGCCCATCCCTGGGGGTGTCCTGGCCAGGCTGGATGGGACTCTCTGCAACATGAACTGTTTGAACCTGCCTAGGCTTCAAAGTCAAATTTCAGTGATGTAGACGGTATGTCTGTCCTGGTTTGAAGGACAGGTGTCTGCCAATAGAGGCAGAAGATTCTCTTTGAAATGGAGAATGCAAACACCCTTCCTCCCAATTATTATAATTTTGAAATTAAGGGACTCTCAGGCAAAGATATGGGAATAGGAATAACAGTTCTTTACTAGGAAAATTAAAATAGAAATGCAGTATCACAAACAACAATCCCAAAACCCTGCCAGAGTCAGAATCCAAGCTGACACCCGTCAGTCAGTCAGGGTGTTGGCACAGTCCCATTCAATGGTGGCTGCTCCTCCTGCAGTGGCAGATGTGGTTCAGCTGGAGTAGTGCTCCTGGAGAAGGTGCAGTTTCCTCTGAAGCTCCAGGGATGATGTGGAAAGGTCTGGCTTTCCTCTGGAATCCAGTGGAAAGCAGGCAATTTGCTGTTCCAAATCTTAGTTTTTATCTGGGTAGGAAAGGCTTGGCTCTTCCCCTGGCTGGAGCATCTCCCAGTGGGATGATGGAATTTTATCAGTCATGCAGTGGGACTGAATGGGCCAGCAGCAGATGATATCTTCCTGGAGGGAGGATGGGTTGTGGAAAGGATAAAGATGATTGCCCCACCTAGTCCTAAAGATGGCCCATTAGCAGATGGTATGTGCCACGGAGATAAGGAATCACTGCCCCACCTGTTTTTAACAGATGGTGATAGAATCCACATTTCTGGCCACACCAACCCAACACAATGTCTGATGCTGTCCCTTATGAAAAAAGGTGCTCAAGGCTGGCTCCTATTGTGTGGTTTTGGGTGACAATGGGAGGTATGATTCCCGTTTAAAAACTGGTTACCTCCCTGGAACACCCCAGCTTGGTCACCCTGAAAAGAATCTGCTCCAACACCTTTGGCCAGTGAGGGGAGGGAGCAGACTCATGAGGGGAAAATATTCATGCAGCTCCCTAGCATGTGGCTACATGTCATATCAAAAATTCTAGTGAAACAGGTTCATCACTGAAGAGCGCAGAATTATTCCTGCTTTTCCCCAGGAAAGATCAAAGTATGTCCAGTTTCTTTCTGATCCTGTCACATTCATTGCAAGTTGTGATGTAAGCCAAAAAAGTAGAATTAGACTCTTTTTTTGAGTACTAGAATTGTGTTTGCAGAGCTGGTAGCTTAAGAAATTTGTGTTGCACAGAAGTTAATGTCCTTCGTGATTATTTCTTCAAATGTGACTTTTTAATAAGCTTTGTAATAAAAGTGGTCAGTGCACTCCTGGTATGGCAGTTATGGATTCTTTGGGGAACAAACTCTTCATTATTGGGCAAGAAATATTGCTGGTGTCTTTTTTGTATCTACATCTGTACTTAACCCACACAGGTAAACATGTCCTTGTAACCATGGTGATTGTCTCTGCTTCCTTAGGTCAACACGTTCCTTTTAGTTCTGAAGGTCCCTATAATTGCAGTGCATGAAAACAGTATCACAAGAATTAATTTTAGGATTTTCATTTGTTTTACACTGGAGATCTAATAGAAAAAAACTTTGATTGTATCTGTCTTGTGCTAGTTCTATAGAGCAAAGGCAATTCATGATCTCTACTAAAACGAAAAGCAAATGTTCCAGAAATTATGGAAAACATATTTTCAGGAAAATCAAGTTTGATGAGAAGAAGGGTACAATAAAAAAGTTATGAATAACCTGATTGTCTTTTTGCAAATTTTTAATTTTTTTTGGTCTTTTTTAAGATTTGGTCATTGTTTTATTTTGCTGGTTTGTTTGCCCCTGTATAATTTTGTCCATGTACTAGAGATAGCATAGAAAACAATATGGAACAATAAATTTTTATAGAGCTGATGTTATGAAATTGAATGGTTGTGCTATCCAAATTAAATGTAGAAATAAATTTGGCCAGACTTAGGTTAAATCTATTGGAAATGAGGCTCAATAAAGTTTGGTTCAGTTGTGACTTACAGAAAGATCAAACAGTGGGATCTATAAAACAGTTCTCCAGCTTAGAATGAAATACTGTCCAGTCATCCCATCCAGGAGCTTTAATGGACAGCTAGCTTTAAATAAGCTGGAAAATGGTCCTTTCTTCATTTAGTATCTAATGGTGAAAGGTCTTTTTGGGTCACTTTGTGACTCAGAACACATTCAAATGTGTGGTTGGGTTCTTGTATGGTTCAAAGTAAGATAAAGGCTGGAACTCGGCGATGGTAGAACAGAGGATGATCCTCATCATGAAGGTGTCAAGATGCACTTGAGAGCATGTTGTCTATAAAATTTTCACAATATCTCACAGAAATCTTTTCTACAGTGATTGTAACAAAAGAAAAAAACAGTAAAGTTAAAAAAAAAAAAAATTAGTTTAGAGCAAGGCAGTGTTTTCTTGAATTTGGCAGAGGGATGTTCAGGAGGAGATGGCCAAAAGATAATGCCCAAAGCAGAGCAATGAGTTGAAGTTCATTGTAAGTTTTTTATCTTGGTTACAGAATGGATTGACTTTATTCTTCACGCTCAGGAAGGAAAGTAGTCCTTTTCTGCACCAGCTCCAAATGTCCATGTTCAGAGAAACTATTTCTTTTCTCACTGAGAAAGAAAAGGCAAAAATCTTTCTGAACATATTCACAGTTGGTTCTGAACGAGAAGTGAGCTTCCCAATTTTTAGTGCTTTGGATATTAGAATAATTATCAGGAGCTAATGAGTTTTTAAAGGTTTCTAATGTGCACCTATGATTTTGGAACCTGTCAGCTGTTGAAATGTAACTAGGTTAGAGTCAACATGACATGATCTATGGCCCATTTCTACTAATGACTGAAACATGAAGGTACTGCCTCCTGTGAATAACCCTCCTCACTTGTGAGAGGGAGGAAGCTTTAGAAATCTGAAATGAAAGAGTCATGCATCATCACCAAATAGTTTCTGAAGTCTGTGGTAAGCTACAATAACAACAAGCAACTTATCTCTGCCTTTGGGATGAAAATAGAGGCTTGTCATTATTCAACAGTGTCGTAAAGTGTGAGGATGAGTAAAATTTGAGACAATGAGCAGGATGGTTTAAGTAATCTTTGTTTTGAGAACTATCTGTCTTCATTTTTCATGACCTGTTTTGGTAGCAGGGAATCCACAGGGGTAGCTTCTGTGAGAAGATGCTAGAAACTTCCACCATGCCCAGCAGAGCCAGTCCCTGATGGCCCCAAAGATGGACATGCTGCTGGCTGACACACAGCTGATTAGAAACGGTGGTAACACCTCTTTTAAGAAGAAATCAAAGCAAAGGTTCGGAGTAGTTTTAATTCCCATAAGAGAAAAGCAGAGTGAAAATATGTGAGACAGAGAGCATGTAGACACCAAGGTCAGTGGAGAGGTGCCCCAGGTGCTGAAAGGAGCTGAGATTCCTCTGCAGGCTGTGGTGAAGACCATGGCAAAGCAGCTGTGCCTCTGCAGCCCATGGGATCCATGGGGATGCAGAGATCCACCCACAGCCCATGGGGATCCACAGGGATGCAGAGATCCACCCACAGCCCATGGGGATCCATGGGGATGCAGAGATCCACCCACAGCCCATGGGATCCACGGGATGCAGAGATCCACCCACAGCCCCTGGGATCCATGGGGATGCAGAGATCCACCTGCAGCCTATGGGATCCATGGGGATGCAGAGATCCACCCACAGCCCATGGGATCCATGGGGATGCAGATCCACCCACAGCCCATGGGATCCATGGGGATGCAGAGATCCACCCACAGCCCATGGGATCCACGGGGATGCAGAGATCCACCCACAGCCCATGGGATCCATGGGGAATACAGAGATCCACCCACAGCCCATGGGATCCATGTGGGATGCAGAGATCCACCCACAGCCCATGGGATCCATGGGGATGCAGAGATCCACCCACAGCCCATGGGGATCCATGGGGGATGCAGAGATCCACCCACAGCCCATGGGATCCACAGGGATGCAGAGATCCACCCACAGCCCATGGGATCCACAGGGATGCAGAGATCCACCCACAGCCCATGGGATCCATGGGGAATACAGAGATCCACCCACAGCCCATGGGATCCATGTGGGATGCAGAGATCCACCCACAGCCCATGGGATCCACGGGGATGCAGAGATCCACCCACAGCCCATGGGATCCATGGGGATGCAGAGATCCACCCACAGCCCATGGGATCCATTGGGGTTCAAAGATCCACCCACAGCCCATGGAGATCCAGGGGGATGCAGAGATCCACCCACAGCCCATGGGATCCATGGGGATGCAGAGATCCACCCACAGCCCATGGGATCCATTGGGGTTCAAAGATCCACCCACAGCCCATGGAGATCCAGGGGGATGCAGAGATCCACCCACAGCCCATGGGATCCATGGGGATGCAGAGATCCACCCACAGCCCATGGGATCCATGGGGATGCAGAGATCCACCCACAGCCCATGGGATCCAGGGGATGCAGAGATCCACCCACAGCCCCTGGGATCCAGGGGGATGCAGAGATCCACCCACAGCCCGTGGGATCCATGGGGATGCAGATCCACCCACAGCCCATGGGGATCCATGGGGATGCAGAGATCCACCCACAGCCCATGGGATCCATGGGGATGCAGAGATCCACCCACAGCCCATGGGATCCATGGGGATGCAGATCCACCCACAGCCCATGGGGATCCACGGGGATGCAGAGATCCACCCACAGCCCATGGGATCCATGGGGATGCAGAGATCCACCCACAGCCCATGGGATCCATGGGGATGCAGAGATCCACCCACAGCCCATGGGGATCCATGGGGATGCAGAGATCCACCCACAGCCCATGGGATCCATGGGGATGCAGAGATCCACCCACAGCCCATGGGATTCAGGGGGATGCAGAGATCCACCCACAGCCCATGGGATCCATGGGGATGCAGAGATCCACCCACAGCCCACGGAGGAGCCCCCACCAAAGCAGATGGATGTCTGGGAGGAAGCTGTGATCCTTCAGGAGTCCTGTGGAGAGAGGAGCCCTGCTCCTGTGCCAGAGCAGCCTGTCCATCCCCCATGGAATCCTGACCCATGCTGCAGCAGTTTGGGGAGGACAGCTGCCTGGGATGGACTCACATTGCAGCAGTCCACGAGATGGAGCCATGTCAGAGAAGTTCATGGAGAATTGTCTCCTATGGGAGAGACCCCCATGGTGCAGCAGGGGAATGACTCCTCTTCCTGAGCAGCAGGAGAAGCCACAGGAGATGAACTGATCATAACTCCTGCTTCATGTCTCCTGGCACTGATGGGGTAGGAGACAGAGCTGAGAGGGAGGGAAGGTGAGGGGAAGATCTTTCTAAGGTCTAAGTTTCCTTATTGTTATCCTGCTGGGACTTTCCTAGCAATAAACTCACTTTAGGTTGAGCCTGTTTTGCCTTTAATGGTATTTAGTGAGCAAGCTCTTCTGCTCCTTCTCACAACCCATGTAACCTTTATTAAATTTTCTCTCCTCTGTCCTGCTGCAGCAGGGAAGTGAGCTTTTGTGGGTGCCTGTCATACAGCCAGTGTCAGTCCATGACCCTAGCTTACCCAGGTATCAAGTGACATCTGTTACCATTTGGTGCTTTAATGCACATAAAATTGACTAGTGAGGTCAGTCCACTCCTTAGTGGATGAGCACATGCACTGCAGCACAGTCTTCCTAAAATGAGGTACCCTGCCTCATGATCTCAACAGGAGAGCTGAGATAAAATGTGAATTATTCCTCGGTACTTAAGTGATTTTCTCCTAAAATGAGGCAAAGGCATTCTGAGGGCACCTGTGGGAGGAAAGAAGCATTCCTAGTGTCTCTTTGGGGAAGTGACTTTGGTGCAGAGTGCTTTTAATTTTGTGCCTATTGACAGTATGCTTTTTCTACAAAATACTTAATGTTACTTTTGATACTTAATGTTGTGTCTTGTTGATATTCACCTTAATTGCTGCACTGACAGTGTTTCGTGAGTTATGAAATGACAAAATTAGAACTAAATTTCATCCTCTGTCACACTCACAAAACCACCAGAATAATAAAGCACAGAATACCTTCCAATACTGCCTTTTATGTTTGAGATGTGTCTGTGAAGAGGTTTTAGTTTTTTTCCTATTTGTTATGGAAAATTGTTCAGCTATGATGTCTAAAGAAAAAAAGTATCACCCCATGAATCATTTATTTGTGAAAATTGCTAATGTTTACAGTTTTCTTAATAACCAAAACCACCATAACTGACCACAAACTATTGCACCTTTCTGCAGAACAGAAGGAAGGGTTGATGAGCAATTCTTGTAAACATATATATGATACAGGAATAAATGCATGTGGATATCTGTGATGCTGCCTGCCTGCACATTTAGGCAAATATATATATATATATATATTTGTGAGCTAGCTTCCATCATTCATGCTTAAAAAGCCATGAGCATGCAAACAAGATAGGACCAAGAATACCATAGATCCAAGATCAGTTTTTTCATTTTAAGAAAACATCAGATACTTGCATATCTAAACCACCCTAGACCCCAAACCAGATTCTGTAGTTTCTGGTATCATAACTGTCAACTTAGACCAATATAATTTAGGTTATTGTTGGCTGATGGACCAAATGAAAAATCAATAGCATTGTGTTTGTTACAGCAAGTTGTTACAAAACACTGGCAGGCAGAGATGAAACTATTCATACACACTCATCCCTAAAGAAAAGCAGAAAGAAAGCTGCTGTTAACTATGTGAGGAAATTATGTCATACGCTGACTAGAGATCACTGTTTTCCATTAATGTATTAATGTATAGAAGAGATTAAAATAGCTCTGCACAGTGAACACTAGATTTCTTTTATTTTTTTTTAATTTGTTCAAGTATTACTATTTGATACTGATCGTGAAAGGTCTGCTAAAACAATCAGGAAAATTTAAAATTTTGTAACACTATATGTTTTAGATACAATAATATCTTATTATTTGTTGCCAACTGTTATTCGATAATTGTACATCATATTTCAATTATTCTTTTAACACCTGTACATACGAAAGGGCATATCTTGTAGTCTGTAAAATTCTTGTGTAGTCTGTAAAATTCTTTGACTTTTTGTCTCCCTTGAAAAATCTACCATTATCACACCTTGTCTTGTTTTATCAGTTTACTCTCAGTAAATTTAAAGAAGCTGCTGTTCAGAACTCATGTTTGCTGTTCTTCAGAGGAATTCCCACTACCTACACAGGGCAAATTCCTGGACCAGACTGAGCTGCAAACAAGATGAGTTCAGGCAAGAGCTAAAGATTCACTTAATAACCTTTGTTTTATTGGGATTCATCTGAACTCCCATGAATTTTTCAAAATCTCTTCTAAGGAGAAGGCATCTCCAATAAAGGCTGTGCTACAGTTACTCCTTGAAACTCAGTATTCAAATGGGATAAAAATTAAAATAAGCTCCTCTGGTTTTCTTGATTACACTCATTTTTTTCCCCCAGACTCCAAGAGAGATGACCTAAGTTTAAACATAGGGTCAGAAACAACCTGATAGAAGATAATGGAATAGAAAACTACTGATTTTTGATACATAAAGCACAAAAGCATAAGGCATGGGAAGTAAGAGTCTGTGAAATATATAAGCAAGGCTTTAATTTCTGCAAGTGGTTCTGCAGATCAGCAGCATTTTTAATTAATAAGTAAAAATAAGTATTTTCATTTTAATTGAAAAAGAAGTATTTTCACTTTCCCTATCAAAAATTACAAGTGATGTGAGAATATGGCCCTATATTCTGCACACATAACTATTTATTTATGTATATACCTTTATACACAATACTATTTTTTCTCTCCTTTTAGTTTAAAAAACTCTCTTTTTTTTTCTTTTCCTGGTAAAAAAAAACTTTTTTCAATACAAAGAAGAACTGAAGGGGGTTTGTTCTTATTTCATAATGACAAAAATTTTTACAGTATGAGGAAAATATCTGTAAGTAAGGATGGTACAGACCTTACAGTCAGAGGTGTGGGAGGTCAAATGAAGAACTGATTTTCTACAGAAACTGATGTCTTCTTAGGTCTGTAAACATTGAGCTAAAATAATTTACTTCCTGAGGTGAAACCAGTCACTTCTAGCAGTTGCTAAGATGTCATTAATAATCATACGTGCAATAAATAACAACATCTGAACCAGCTCCTGAGAGATATATGGCAGCAAATTGCAGCAACAAATCACTGTGTCTGTATCAGGATGATCATTACTCCAGTGTGTACAAAAGCTGTTTTAACAACTGTATTCTTTATGGTGAAGCTCACCCTAATTAGCCTTTCAAATTCCTGAGGGAAACGTCTGCAGAGCATTTGACATTGTGGTGTTTGATTTAGCAGGGGGAAGGCAGGTTTTGTTTCTAAACCTAGAAAGCACAGGGCCACAAGCTTAGCTTTCAATTAGGTCACTCCTATTAATGGGGAAGGGAAGTAAATAGTCCTTTCAGGAAAATAGTTTGGAAGTATGTTAATAATTAATCAGTTTGATATATGTAAATGTTTTACAGATAGCTCTTTAGTGGCAGACCATCTTATCATTAACTGCATGCACCTAAGTGTACATGTGCATGCAAAAATATTGCTGCACATGTTCTATCTCTGTACAGTGAAGCTTTTCCCAGTGACCTGCCCTGTTAACAAGTGCTGGAACTTTGTAGGAAGCTGATAAAATAACAAAAAAAAAAAAAAAAAAAGTTTTGCTAACCCAGATACCAGGGCGGCAGAGGGAGGTTGGTGCTGATACACCATCCACACTTGGCAAATATCCTGGGCTGGAATCTGTCAGTTAGTGAAATGTCTAACATTAATGGCTTAATTATAGGTGGCTTGTTTCCTGAAAACCAGGGTCGAATTCCTAAAATTCTGCAGGTGGGCTGAAGTGCTCTAAAAGAAGGGCAACACACAATTTTGCATGTTGTTCAAGGTGGATAAATAGGCATAAAAAACTGATTCCCAGTAGATTTGAATCGGGCCACCATCTCCTTTTGCAAAGCACATTTACCAAGCAGGGTGGTGGTAGGGAAGATTCTCATGTGTTGTGTGATAGCTCTGACTGTTATCCTCAGCAAGCAGGATGCAGAGGCTCATGGCAATGCTCCCAGCCATCCTAGGAGAGCAGCCAAACAGCAAGATCAGGAGAAAAAGGAACAGAATTTAAGCTACCTTATTTTCTTTTTGATTTTGTTTTTTTTGGTTTTGTTTTTTTTTTTTTTTTTTTTTTTTGTTGTTGTTGTTGTTGGTTTTTTTTAAATATATTTTTGTTTGTTTGTTTGTTTTTGTTTTGTTTGGTTTGGTTTGGTTTGCTTTGCTTTGGTTCAGTTTGGTTTGTTGTTTTTTTGTTTTTTTTTGAGAGAAAGAGCTTTGCTACTGGCTCATTGAAATTGCAACCTGTCCTTTTTATTCTCCTAAGTTTTACAGAGAACCTGGAAACCTTTATGGAGCTATAGATTCTGTCATGATTGCAAGTTACCTGGTGTCCTTGTGTGGATTTAAGCCTGTGTTTGATACCCATGCAGTAGTATCCAGAGCATGGTGTGAGACAGCAGTTTTACTTGCTCAGGTGTTCCAGCCATAAATCCCTGTACCTGGTCTTTGTAAAACAGATGTAGCAGTCTAAACAGATCTAAAAATCAAAGGCAAATAGCTTGGTAAAGTGTGTGTCTGTAAAGCAGCACTTTAAAAAAAAGAATTTCTAGATAAGGGTGCTGTTTTACTGCCTATAGCTCATTAGAAAATCATATTTCCTAGAATAAAAAGAAATTATACATTTTCACTGCATGCCCTGACAGCTCCAGCTACAATGACAGCAGTTTTTGAAAATCCTTCATAATAGCTTGGCACTCTAAAATGATGCTAAGAGCCTATGAACTAAGAAAATATAGTACAGTCCACTCTTGTTGTTTGCTTGAAATGAGAGGAAACATGTAATTTGAAAACATTAGTTGCTGTTAAAGTTTGACTACTACCCTAAAAAATTCTCATGAGTGAGTTGACCCAATTCCCATTTCTGGCTCCTCATTCTAGACCCCATAAGGTTTCATATTTGTTGACTTTTATAAAAAGCTGATGAAGATTTTGAAGAAGTTGTGTATATTGTATTTTAATATTTCAGTAGCCTTTAGTCCTTTAAAAAGTATGTGTTAAACACCACACCATACAGAAACATGGCTCTTGCTCCTTTATTTTTGCTGAAGGTGGAAGCACCTTTGTTATTTAGGGAGAGTGCATCTATTTGAGGAAAACTGTGATGCATTTGAAATGGAACCATTGGTATCCTTTGCATAACAATTATGGACTCATTTAATAGGTTTTCTTTTCTCTCCCCTGTTGTGTTATGAAGTGACACAGAAATGCAGATTAAGTGGATCACTGGCTGCTCTGGAGAGGTATTCTGATCATATCTTTGGTACAGTTTTTCTGAAATACACAATGCATTCACCCGGGGAAGTGTTATAACTTGTAAAATGGTAAGTCTATTGCAGTGAAAGGCATAAATCTTGCCGTTGGGGAGGCAGTTTTAGGTAGGCTTAAGAGAGTCTCTGAGCTAGAATTTGCTCCTGAGACCTGAGACTGAATCAACAAACACTTCAGCATGGATTTAAGCCCCTTTGAAGCCAGCCAGATTCAATACATCCTTAAGTCCCTTGCTAAACGAAGGTGGGAACGAGTATGTTTAGATGTTAGCACATGCTCAAGCAGTCTTTTGTAAACCAGGGCCCAACTCCCTTAAAATGAGAGAAAAAAAAAAAAATTATACACATATGCACTGGCACCACAAGCTAGTCAGCCTATGAAGAGTAAGTTTTTCCACAACAGAATCAGCAGGAATTATTATTAAACACATTCACGTCAATAATGCAGAGTGTGGGGCTGTGAGCCAAGTGGAAAACTATCTTCTGCTCACCAGTCTGCTGTGAGGAGATGAGGCTCCTCAGCAACAAAGCAAAGATAGAGGCTACAGAAGGAAACTGATAAGTAAAAACTCGTGTCAATAAAAATCCAGATGCTTTCTGAAGCACATGTGAGTATACATGTAACAGGGAATCATGTTGATTATTTACAAAAATTTTTCTTTCTCCTTGACTTGCTCCTTTTAAGAGGTTACTGCATTTCAAGATGTGCAAAGAGAATCTGAGAGTGTTTTTGCCAGTCCACAATGCTCTGGATAGTGCCCTTGCTTGTCCTTTTCCTTGTTCTTTTATGTGTCAGCAATTGTTGACCTCAACCTTCATTTTTGATGAGCTATATAAAATATTAATAAATGATGAGTAAAAAAAAAATGTTGTGGTGCATGATGAAATGACTCCTATTTCAAATAAAATGTTCACTACTGAGATTGCCAGCTATTTTTACATTCAGCACTCTAAGTGTTTAAACACAGTAGTGTTTTAAATGAAATATACACAAAAATCCATTAACAGCTCAGGTTTTGATAGAAATGGGTAAGAGTGTCGATTCTGTACTCAGGATTGGTAAAATATGAGAGACGAATATATAGATATTTCCTTAGTGAAAGTTACAAGGATAGACACTCTGCTCTCGTTATAAATAGAATATTTAAGGTAATTAAGTCAAAGGAAGAGCTGGATTTTATATTTCAGAAAAGCAGGCCAGGGAGAGGAAGAAAAGATTTTGCAGAATATTACCTTTTTGAGAGAAAAGTCTTATCCATGTCATGTACTAGTTTCTAGTTTGCATTTTCCCTTTTTTTCTTTTCCTAGCAGAAGTAACAGCATCTCTGTGGGAAAGGCACTATCTCCAACAAGGTAGATTTACAGACCCATAAAGGTTGAGCCCAACATGGTCTTGCTGTAAAATATGTGCCCCAGAGACTTTCAACAAGGGTATGTTCTGCAAAAATCTGAAGGTTTTGTGCTAGGGCAAAACTTCCTACAGGACCCGGATAGAGGCAATTAGTACTTGTTTTAGATCTGGGGTTTTTTTACTTTAAAGGTCTGAAAGCTTGTATATCCTGTTTCAATCTGATCTCCTTCCACAGCTCAGTTTAGGGATTTGTTAAGGACAATAGAGGTGCATGGCTGTTTATTTTGTGACACTAGCAGTGGCCAAATCAGTGGTGCTCTGGCTGCCAGACTGCAGAGGAGCCAACAGCACGTCCCCTGCTGGGACCCAGGTGACCCCTGGACATCCAGGTGCATATTGCCACAGGTTTGTAAGGCTAAGCCCCTCTTCCTCACCAGAATTTTCTGTTTGCTTCACATCTCATTTCTTAGCACCACTCTTGCAAGTCAAGCCTGCCAATGTGCACCTTCCTCCTCAGTCTGTGACCTCCAGCTCGAGAGAGAGACAGGCAGCAGCCACGAAACAAAAGGAACTTTTTTCCCCCAAGATGAAGGAGCCAGACATGCACTCTGGTCAGAGATACCTGAGGGAAAGGAATCTCTGTCACATCACACTAGGAGGGAGAAGCAATGTTTGGATCCACAAGTGCATCTCCACTCTCCTTGCCTACCCCTAGCTGCTGGAGGCAGAGGCAGCAGTCCTGTGGGACACTCCTACTTCTTCTTCCCAGCAGAGATGCAAGCAGGTGCATCAGGCAGGTTAATGAATTTATTCTGCTGAATATTCTGAGAATATTCTGCTGCCACCAGGCAGTGCCTGAAATTCTTCAAAGTGGAACAATTTGGGTGGTTTTCTCGGTGAGCATTTTGTGGGAACTTATTCCATGAGATAGTATTGACTTAGGGGGACTATTATTATTATTATTTATTATTATTATTATTATTATTATTATTATTATTATTATTATTATTATTATTATTATTATTATTATTATTATTACTATTAGTTCAGGAGGAGTAAGAGGAGGAATAGAGTGGATCCTAGCTGTGTGCAAATGGGTCTCTACAGCTGGGACTAATGCAGGTCCTTCCATGTGCTGCAGCTGAGCCCCTGCTCCATGCTGGGCTGACACACAGGTCATCCCCTCCTCTGGTTCAAGCTACTGTGTGAAAAAGCTCCAGTGAATGCCTCAAAAGACAGCAAGGGTGTATTTCAACCCTCGCAGGATGACTAAAGGAGTGGGATCTGGCAAAGGGCCATGCCCAAAACAGAAGTTAAACACAGACACACACCCTAAAAATCCATATGCTTTCATTATGGATATTTGCAGTCTGAAGTTGCTACATTGTTGCTGGATAAATTTTTGTGAAACAGTCTTTTTCTGAGATCACAAACTGTCTTGATACCTTTTATGTGGCAAATGTGCAATGCTATAGTTAATTAAATTAAAAAAAAAAAGAAATTAAATAGTAACACAGTGTGGCTAAGTTTAGGCACCTAAATCCACATATAGATTCCTAAAATTAAGTCTGGTCCTCGAAGGTCATAATTTTTTTGAGAATGTAGCTGTAATTTGGGTAGCTGGATGTAAACTGAGGTCTCTGACTTTAGCTGGTTGTGAAGTAGCATTTTTGACTTAAACCCAAGCCTTTCTATCTTTGGAGAATACATCCTTGCTGGAAATGCTAGAAATTAATATGTGCAGTGTTTTACAGATGTGTTCTGTTCTTCATTTTTCCACAAAGAAATGATTACAAAAGGACTCTGTGAGGTTTTTTAAAGCAGAAGATAATTAATGTAAATCAGTCCCTAGAAAAAAAAATACAGGCTTATTTTCACATTTGCTTTGGATTAAGCTGCTTCCACAAAGTACTTCCACATGTATGCTAATTAGTTTTATAACAAAACCAACCATCCCACAATGATGGGGGAAGACAAAAGTCTTATGAGCCATGCCTTATTCAATCAACATTTATCTCCCTGTTCCAGGCCAGCAGGATTCCCTTTGGGGTTAGCTCCTGCTGAGCACTGTAGACCCCCATTGCTCAGCACCTGACCAAGCCAAGAGACTCTGGGTGCTGGGGAGTGGATAACAAACCTTCTTGGATATGATTATTGTCAGGGGAAAATGGTATATTCCCACTTGTTTTGGCTTAATTTTTTCAGTCCTTACTGCATTTCAGCTCCTGGACCTGCTTCTGTGTGAGTTGATGTCTGTCTGTGTCAGCTGCAATGGATGTTCTTATAAACACACAGAAACCCAACCTTCAGTTTTTGCTGGATTTGTTTGCATATGCCATAAATGAAACCTGATGGGATATCATTCTAATATCTTCTTTGTATAGCTGATCCTAAGGATGAAGCCAAGTGAGAAACTGATGTCAAAGGATTGGAAGAGCTGTGAGACTGGTGTAGCCTGTTCTGCTGGCAGCAGCAGAGAAGACACAACAATAGTCTGGGTCTCTGTTCCTGCCTAACTTTGCTCCAGTTGCCAGTACAACTATTTATGTGTCTGTTGGGCTGTTTTTTTTCCTTTCCTCTCTCTCTGTGGAATTTTTTCCCATTGACATGCTAAGGAGCACTGATGGCTAGGTCCTTGAGACTTTGAGATAGTAACTGCACCACAGGGAAAAAAGTGCCCACAACCAGAAGAACTGTTACTGGGTTCCTGTTCTGCTTGTTAATTTCATAGTTGTTTTGTTTTGCATTGTTATATATATTAGTAAAGAACTGGTATTCATATCCCCATATCTTTGCCTGAGAGCCCCTTAATTTCAAAGTTATACTAATTCAGAGGGAGGGATTGTACTTGTACCAATCCAATATGCTGAAAACTAAGAGTTTCCTTATTAGAAAAGGGAACATGGGATCAACTTCTGAGTGTGCAGCTGTGATCTACAGATGGGCTGCACACCTACACAGGAGCAAGAGTTATTCTGATTCTATCATATAATTTCTGCTTCCTCAGGCTTTTCTTTTGGTCTTTGAAGGATCAAAGGAATACAGTTCTCTCAGGATAAACATGTAGACTACAGAAAAGAAACTATGATGCAGCTTTTTTCATAACATTTGGTATGTCACACTCATTAACTGCAAATTTAAGGTCATATATGAGACTTGCATCTGCTTCTCACCTCCCAAATGCATCTGATTTCTGTGCTCTGCATGCATAGAACATAATACTATTTTGATATTTTCATGAAAGTTAATAATCATTAAAAATCTCATCCCAAAATTGCTGTATATGCAAATAATATTTTGTGTGCAGATCAGAGTGTGTGACTATTTACAGGATGAAAGGTGATTCTGCCTTACCACTCATCCATTGATGCTGCTGTTTCTTAACTTCAGTGGATGCTGCATTACACAGCCATTTTGGGTTTTGTAATCGTGGCAATTTCTTCTGCAGGTCTTCAGATGCCTTTCTGCTTTTGGTGTCTGATAATCCTTGTTGTCGTGCCTGAGTAAATGTATTATTTTCACCAGCAAAGCCTCTCTGCCATAAGCACCACAGTCCTCCACAGAAGCTGTTATGTTCTGTGAGAGGTTCCCAGATATACCCTTAGGATCTCACAAAGACATGGTCCTGGGGGTTGCAACTTACCAAAGACAAATTTGTTACCAAATACTGAAGACTGCACAGGTAAATAAAAGGAGAGCGTGCTGTGAGTCACTTTTTTGTTAGTTCAAGACTCAAGAGTGTCCTGGGTAAAAGGCATCAATAATAACATGCTTAACTCCTTGAGATTTTTTTGATGATTAATCCAGTGTGCATCCACTTCATGCAGCTTCTCAGGTGCCAAACTGGGGTAATTTAGTAGAAGGATGTGTAGCTGAGAAAATTACTGGATGATGAAAACTCTGCATTAGTATCTATGCTTTTTGGGATAAGAGACTGTAGACATGAGGGTTAGGTCAAATAAAATTTTAGATCACAGTATTTCCATCTGCAGAAAATTTTACAGAGGATTTGTGAGAGGAAAGGAGAAGGAGAAACTTTTTGAAGGTGCAATAGACAACAGAAAGGGCCATGTTTAAAGAATGAAATACACTTGTCTCTGCACTGTATAACAAATAATGTTTGTGTAATTAAAATTATGTTTTTAACTGCATATATTTCTGTATTAAGCCCTTTTGCTTTCTGAAACAAGAGAACTTTTCTTTGTGTACCTCTTCCCAAAACAGTGCAAATTAGGGCCAGTGGAGCACAAGTTTAAAGGGATAGGGAGCAGGGTACACAGCTGCAACCTCTGCAGCAACCAGTTTGTGCTTAGCTGTGTAGATGTGGCTTTTTCAGGGTGTGAAATTTGAGGAGGGAGGCAGAAACCAGTTACAGCCTCCACCAAACTTGAGCTCGTAATATGAAACAGGAAGGAGCAGGAATATTCCTCTGAATGCATCCCAGTGCAGTACTTTCATTTTGAATCACTTATCCTACAGCAGTATCACCACCTGAGAAATTCAACAATCAAGGTGTGGAATTTTCTAAGATATCCTACAGGGATTTTTTTTTTTTTTTAATAATTAAATAGCAGGCTTGGTGCAGAAGCTGGTGTGATTTCATAGCACAGCAGGAATCCCATCACAATTTAGAATAGTTTTAAATGTTATACCTGGTATCAGAAACAGCTGGATTCAACCTTGTAAGAGATCAGCCAAGGTCTTAAGGGTGCACCTTCAGAGTGGTGCCTTGTGATTTCACCACATGACTCCTATTACTTTAAATCACTAATTCACTAGGCACCACTTTAAAATATTACTCCTGGAGTCTCTTTCGTAACCAACCTCATGGAGCATTTACATTGAACGACTCTGAAACCCCTGTATAGCAGTAATTCCTTTAACTTACTCCTAAAATTTTGCCCTACTGCACTTGATTAATTAATTGAAAAGTCTTGTATGGCTGTTTTGCATCCTGCCATCTATATTTGAATTTGTCATTTAGGTTTCAAATAAGACTTCAGCAGAAATGTGGAGTTACATATTTTTCCATTTGCCTTCATTCAATGTACATTTCTTGGATTTTAGATACAAGTAGTAAGCATTACAAACAAGCTGGTGTATACTTGAACATATTTTTGAACAGAATTAAGGCAGCAGATAAGAAAATGTGACTATTTAAATTGAACAAACATTTTCTTTTTTTTCCTGTGTGTAACAATTAAAACACCTAAACTGAAGTCTTCTATTTCAGTGTAAACTGTCCTATCCGTTTTTAAACTAATAATACATTTAACTGCTTGACACATCAGCTGGAATGATTAAATTATGCAGCAGTAGAGATATCTCTGGAAAAAATTATAGGTGGGACAAACCTACCAACATAGTTTGAAATGGTGTAGGGGGAGAAATATTATCAAATGTCAAGACATCAGCATCAGTTTCACCATTGTGAAATACAGCTTCGAGTTTAAAAGATTTGTGCTGGTTTTGCATTAATCAGAATTTAGAAAAGGGCAAGCACCGAAGTTTTCTTGTTAAGAACTTCCTCTGAGAGTTGATGGGACCAATTGGAGGCTGGTTTTGTTGTTGGCAGCCTGGAAAACCAACTGGAGGATTTGGGCTGCCTGCGTGAATTCACATTTTGAAGTGAGCAGCCCCTGGGAATGGCCCTTTTCCAGCAGGAGTGCAGGTAATGGGCCCTGGCTCCACTGCAGGGCTCATGTGGAGCCTTTGCATCTTCCATGTGAGATTTTAACCCTTCCAGTCTCAGATAAGACTTGCAGACCTTCAATCCCTTCAATCTCCCATGAGAGCGAAAAGAACAGAGAGGATGCACCAAAGTCAGTGAAGCAGGAGTCAGTGTCCAGATGGAAGGAGAATGAGGAGATGCCATGGATTCAGGCTGAAAATCCTTTTGTAAGCTATAGGGATGGACTGTAAAAATTCTTATAAAAAGTGAAGAAAGACATGGGGGGCTGGGGTGTTAGATTTGGTAGATCACTGAGTGTGGAGACCCTAAAAGGCTTTCCCTAGTTAGGGAAACACAAGAGGCTTCTCTCATAGCTTCTCTCTCATGTTCTGTCAAGCCAATGTACCCCTGTTCTGTTCCCTTGGTCAGCCTGGTGCCTGTCCCTCAGTCTTTTGGTCATTCCTGCCCAGCTTCCCCATTGGCTCTCATGCCCTAACCCCACTCTTGTGCCACCCCATGTCCTCTGGGGTCTCTAATGCTCCTGCTGCCCTGCTGATCCCATCTACTTAACCCTGGACCTTCACCAGGAGCCTGCCTTTGCCTTTGCCTTTGCCTCTGACCCTGGACTATCCACATATGTGGCTGAAATAAACATCTCTGTTTATTTATTTATATATATATATATTTTATTTTATTTTATTTTATTTTATTTTATTTTATTTTATTTTATTTTATTTTATTTTATTTTATTTTATTATTTTATTTTATTTTATTTTATTTTATTTTATTTTATTTTATTTTATTTTATTTTATTTTATTTTATTTTATTTTATTTTATTACAAAGGCTCTTCCTGCTTCTTTACCTGCTACCACCTTGACAGCTATCCAGGCTGCAACAATTGAGCAAAAGCATCTGTGC
This sequence comes from Oenanthe melanoleuca, assembly GCF_029582105.1. Taxonomy (NCBI): domain Eukaryota; kingdom Metazoa; phylum Chordata; class Aves; order Passeriformes; family Muscicapidae; genus Oenanthe; species Oenanthe melanoleuca. The sequence goes on along the minus strand of NC_079362.1, from coordinate 1,851,828 downwards.
TGATCCTTTGCCCCAGGGGAAGAAGGGGATCTCTGTTCCTGGGGATGAAGCACGAACAAGGAAAAAGAAAGATTAAGAGAACTTTTGGTTTTGAACGGTTCATTCTAAAAAAGAAATAGCCCATGGGTTTAACGTGGCCCATAAGCACAGCTTTGGGAAAGCTGTGAGGATGGGAGGAGTTTGTGGAAAGTGAAGCCACCAGAGAACTGCTTTATTCTTCTTGTGGAGAAATCCCTATGGCCTGACAAGGGGAGTCTCCTCACCCTAGAGTGAACTGAAAAAGATTATTTAAGTTGGTAACTGACTGAAGTGTTTCTGTATGTTGTTGTTAAGAAGGAGAAGAAGGTGTGGGAGAGGGGAGGGGTGGTCTGAAGGTTTTATTCTGAATTTATTCTTTCTTTATGTTGTTAATAAAGTTTTTCTTTACACACTTTAAGTTTTTAGGCCTGCCTTGCTTTTGCTCCTAATCCTATCTCACAGCAGAAAGTTAGTACATTGAAACTGGCAAATCTAATCTACTACATTAATTGTGTTTCCACCTAGGATTGAACCAAAACCAAGACACCATTCAACTACCATTTCTTGTCTTCAGTGCACACTTTTTCTGTTTGGACTGAGAGGTATGTGTTTGCAGATGTGCATATGCATATACAAACTGAGTACATGGAAGGACCAAGCCCTTGCATATCTTGCTCCATTAGAAGGATGCTGAAGCATGTTCAGTGTTGGGACACTTGAGCAGAAGCATATGGAAAGAGGAAGACCCCACCTGGAATGAATATGAGCCTGAGCTGTTATGTAAATCATGATGTTTTTCCTTTTGGGTCAGCCTATGGAGAAAGAAAGGGCAGATGGAAAGACTATTGTACTTGCATTTCTTTCCTTTACAAAATTGTAGTTCAGAATTTCTTAGCTAATGAAGACCCCCTTTTTTTTCAACATTTTTTTTCAGGGCACTTGAGCCCAGTCAGTGCTGGGGTTGGGCTGGGAGTTTGAATGGCATTAAAAGTAATCTCTGTGCTCCTTCTCCCTCTTCTAACACTGCAGATTTCTTCTCAGTATTTCATTAATCTAGAAGCCATGGGTACATATATGTTTGAAGCCCATTACTTCTTAGAAGAGGTCATTGTGTTCTTTTCTGTGAGGCTGAGAAACTCACTCCCACTCATTGTGAAAAACACACAGTGTTGTTGAGATATTTGTAGGAACAGCTCTAGAGTCACCCAGAACCTGATCAGGATACATCAGGGTGCAAATTCACTGAGCATTAGCCCTGGGTACCGATGTTAGATCACAGATTCATTAAAACAATAGAATCACAGAATCATTAGAATTGTAAAAGACCTTGAAAATTATTGAGTTCACCTGCACCATGGTGTTCACCACTAAACCATATCACCAGTGCCACATTTACATAAGTGCTGAACACTTCTGGGGGCAGTGACTTTTTCACTTCCCTGGGTAGCCTATTCCAATTCCTGATCATCCTTTCTGAGAAAAAAAAAAATCTGATATCCAGTCTCAAGATTTTTTTGAGGCACATCCTGAGGTCTTTTTCTCTGGTTCTGCCACTTGTTCCCTGAGATAAGAGACTGACCTCTACCTGTCTACAACATCCTTTCACCCAGATGTAGAGAGGGATTAGGTTTCCCTTCAGACTCCATTTCTCCAGGCTAAACAATGCAGATGCCTCAGCTGCTCTTTGTAAGTCTTGTGCTTGAAACATGTATTTTGCACCATTGGGTTTTTATCAGGGGAACCTCAGCCAAAAAAAATGATGTCAGCCACATTAAGCCTCATCATTTAGCTCTGGAAGAACATCTTATGCTTGCATATGCCATTGGATGACTCTGCTGAGGAACGAGCACATAAAGTAGGCAAAGCCAAGCAAGGAGCTCTTACTGAGGGTGTCAGTCCTGTTGAAGAATTAGAAGGTGTAAGCTGTAAGCAAGGTGCCCTCTGTGTAGCTGGATGATCAGTGAGACCCACATGTGATGCCTTAAGTTTGAAGTTTTCTGTTCTGCTTGGGTATGCTTTCTGTTGTGCTTAGGGTGATGAAGACAAATAGTCCGATTCCAGCTATTGATTCAGGACAGTTTCTTCATACTCTAGCCCCTAAGTATAAAAAATGTAAAAAGAGGAGGGCAGCCCAGCCAGGAGAAGAGGAAGATAACACCTTACAGTTTGAGACTGTTAATTGGATGGCTGACTCCTGTATGTAAATGGACTGAAGTTTATAAAAATGTGAAATCATGTGACCAAGCTCTCTTTTACATCCACCTTGGAGCCAGGCAGGCAGGCAGGGGCCACACTGTGGCACTGGTACTGACAGGGAATGGCCTTTGAGAGACTCTCAATAAATATCCATTTTATTTCCCCTAACTCTGTGTGATCTCTGTTCCAGCTCCTAAAGGCAACACATGTCTAAGTGCTAAGAGCACAGCTCTGCTTCCTGCAGGTTCTGAGTAACCCTTCTTGCCTGACTCTGCTGGTTTTGGAGCCACCAAAATGCATACTCTGTAGGAGTCTAGCTGCTTCAAGATGAACAACTTGAAATTTCTAGTAGAAAAGTGCTGAATTCCATTAAAGCATTTATTTCTCCAAGAAATGGGAGATATCCAGGCTGGGTTTTCCATACTCAGTGTTAAACATTAGTTTCCTTTTCAATGTGGAGCCTATTTTTGCACGTCTTGATTTATCCAACCTTGAGAATCACAGGGTTCTAAAAAGACGTTTGGTCCTTGTGGAATTAAAAAGTAATTATTCCATTCATCTAATGGGACAGGAAGAGACAAGTCTAGTAATTCATTTCTTATACTCTTCTTTGGTTTTCCTCTTCTGAGACAAGGGCAGAACTAGTTGTCTTTCCCCTCTGAGCAAGGCTCCATCTTAATCTATAACAGATATTCAACAGCAACAACCTCCTGAAGACATGGTCCCCTAGACATTTCCCTCTTTGCAGAAAGCCCATGTTTTCTCATTAAAGCACTCACTATGACACATCCTCTGTGTTACTTTTCCCAATAAATCAAATTCAAAGCATACACCAAACCTAAACCTATTAAATTTTTTAAACATATATAATTGCAAATAGAATTGTAATTTTGTTATAGATTGCTTATAGGGAATGAAAGGAACGCCAGAACTACATCAGAAAGACACAAGGGATAAGTCAGCCATCATTTTCTAAATGCTGAACTTTCCTAATTTATTTCCAACAAGTATCAGAGTGCTTTGGTTTCTAGCATTATTTTTAGAAAAAGCCAAATAAACAACAAAAAAAGAATTTGTTCAAGACATAAAGAAGGGAAATTGAATAGATCTTTAAGGAATTTTAAGTTACTAGAAAGGTCCCTCTTTATATGATGAGAGAAAATTACTATTTCTCTGCTGTGCAAGTTATGTAGTTAGTGGTTTCTCAACACAGAGGATATAGTCCATTAATCATGTCAGACTACATCTTTTTGTTTAGGTTTTTTGTCTAGCAAACCATGTCGTTCAAATTAAAGATTTGTACAATTATTTTTTTTTTATGTGTTTGAGGGAATGCTGTGTTTCAATGTCAGAAAAATCCATGATTTTTTTTTTTTTTGTAAAAAAAGTTTTGCTTTGAATTAAAACAAACAGACAAACAAACAACCAAAAGAAAAAAAAAAAAAAAAATCCCCTCCCCCCCAAAAAAATTGTTTCCCAAATTGAGATTCAATTGTATTCACTTTGAAAATTGGAAAGAGTAAAACCATGTGGTGGTTTTGAAAATAAATGCTTCTTAATCTCACTAACCTCTGTGTTTTCCCACAGGCTGACCTGATAAGTGACTGAAAAACCTGGTGTCTGGGAGGCTCTGGAAATTTGGTGGATGTCCTTGAGGCTGAGGAGCCAGAACTGCAGAGCTCCCATTCAGGAAGGCTCTTTGGAAGTGCACAAAAGATATCAGTGTTTAAGGCCAAGGGTCTTGTGGGCTGAAAGGAGCTCAGAATATACTAACTTTTAGAATTACTTAATAGCATTAAGTGTGTAACCAGGAGGTGAGACCAATGCACTGCTAAGGAATCTGTGAGGAAGATGTGAGTAGTCTCCATAGGTGTGATTGCTGCAGGACAGGAGGCTGAGTAACTACTGAAACCAAAGAGAATTATAGCATATCTGAAGATAGGTGCAAATATATAATTAATTGATTTTGGTTGCTGAAGGTATGTAACTATATTATGTGTCATTTATATTATGTGTATAATATTATTAACTATATTATATGTCACTATTTCACAAGTGAGGCTCTGAAGGAGACTTCCAGCTGCACACAGAGGAGATAAAAAACTTCCTGTGATGTTTCAGTGCCCTGGTTCTAAACATTTAATGTGCCAGGGGATGGGCTTGATGAATTGTGATGAGTTGACTGAGCCTTGCCCACCCTGTGTTCAAAACACTCAGTTTCTCCATTTTCCTGCAATGGTGCTGCCAGATTTCTGAGCTGCTCTCCTTACATACCAGCAGTGTGGGTATTGCAGGGTTCTGACTGCAACTGGTGGAGCAGCTTCAGGAGATACTGCCTTCTTCTGCATCATAGGAAGTAAATCTCACTGCAGAGTTAAGCAACTTAATGAAATTTTTCAGTTTGATAGTGGTCATTTTAAAGCTACATGCAGTGAGGTGGAATTTGGCAGGGCTTGGGGTCTGAATTCCATTACAAGTGAGCATGTGAAAAGCACAGATTTTACAAAATGCTGCCTCAAAAATGGCAATATTTATCTGCTGCAAAACTATCATGAGCTCTCTGTGCACAAATAGTGAGTGCCACACAAATCTGGGGGCATGATAAAGAGCACTGTCATCCTTCCCAGTCCTAGTGTTTGAGTTCACTTCAGCTGGAAATAAGTCTGTAAGAAGTGGAAGTGGAAGATTGGGTTTGAATTAAGAGTTAGGATAAATTTCCACAAAGCTCTTCTGCCTACATGTACCCAGTAGGAATTCATTTTAGCAAGACATACCCTGGTATTTGTAAAGTTGTGATGGACTAAATTAGCTACCTGCTGGGGAAATTAAAGTGACAATGGTTTTCTTTGGACATTTCTCTGAAAATATGAAATAACCAACTGTATCTGTGATATGCCTTGAAAGAGTTTCTAATTCCTGTACTACAATAAGATCTTTATTGGACATTTCTTGCTGGCAATAAATTATTTATTTAGTCGTAATGTCACCCAGAGTGTTTTGCCATTAATTTAGGATTTTTAAGGTGCCATAGTCTCTCTCTTTTTGAACATTAAGAAAAAAAAAACAAAAACAAAAACAAAAACAAAACCTCAAGTGTGGAACAAAATTTCAATAAAGTAATGTAAAAATAAAACTTGACTTCGTTTCTGACAGAAAAAAAAAACAGTTCTACACATTCTTTTTAAGCTTTCAGAGGAGGGATGTTTACAAAGGTGAGTTGCTTTAGTTTGCCAGTCATTCCCAGAGGGAATGTTTCACATGCAACTACAAACCTAGGAATATTGAAAATACCAGAACCTTAACAGCTAACCACCTACTTTCTCAAAAGTGTTTATCATTCTTTTTAAAGCCTCTGCATGACAGACACCAGTGAAAAGAACTTTTCCATAATTTTATTTCCCTGTCCTCAATGTTTTAGCCTTCTCTGGAGTGCTCTGACAATACTGGTCTCAAATGGAAGAGCAGATCAAAATCCTTCCACCAATCTTGCTGTGTTCAATTTTTGGTTGTGGCCTTTCCTCTCATCACAGTATTCCAAAATTTGACAAGTACATTGTTCAGGACTGTGTGATGTTCTGTGGATATGTCAATATTTATATGCCTATAAATTCCTGGGAATATATTCAAGTAAACCATGAAGATAAGCAGGCATAGCTGTCAGGACAGTCCTTCTGGTTATTGTGCATTATTTGTGAAGTAATGAAAAGTGTACTTTAAGTAAGAAAATCATGATTATGATCAGCATTTGAGAGTGTTTTTTAAAGGGATATTTGTGTTGTATAGATAATACCCTGCTTTGCCCTCATGAACCTTGAGTGGAACCTTAAACCTTTGCTCCAAGAAAGCAAAAAGTGGCACCACTCCTACTGATGTTGGTGAAACAGATCTTTTGGAATGAAATATATTCTTAAATGTTTATTGGACACAGAAATCAATCCAATGAGATTTGTGCTGGGATTGTTTAAAATTTTAACCTACCTGAAGATGCTTTTTTGGGTCTTGGAATATTTGCCTGCCATGCTAAATCCTTTAAGCTCTTAATCTGATTATGTTCATTGCATTCTACCATGAAGTAGTCACTTCCCTGATGCAGAAAAGGCCTGAGCAGCAATAAAAGGCAGAGAATATCCTAAATACTGGTATGATGGTCTTCTGTGTCTGAACCTATGTTGATGGCAGATGAAGATCAATGGGTTCCAGCTATGAGCACTTTTAGAAAACTCCCCTCCTGTGTCTGTGACAAGAAAGGACAACAAGTACAGGCTGTGTCCTGGGAGTGCTGGACTGAAGCAGTACTGACCACCTCTGCTGCCTCCCTGAAAAGGGAAGGGACTACAACTTTCAGCAGCCAAAGCTACCAAATATTTCTAACCTGCTGCACATGCAAGTTGAAGAAGAAATGAGTCAGCTAATTCAAAATGTAGTTTTGTATGTTTCTATATTTCCTCTTTTGTGTTCACTGTTTTGTTCTAGGTAAAGGCTCCAGACTGGCATTATTCAATAAATCTGAAATTAAGAAATTAAAATAAACTCCACCAAAATGCCCCAAGCTTTACCTGACAGCACTTTTCCTTCTCTGAAGACAGCATGGAAATATTATGCTCTGCCCTAAATTAATCAATGTCCTACTTTTTTGTAAGGCAACTTGTCTTATGTGTGTCAGAGGCTTCTGTAACCTAACAAATGCAAAATGAAAGGTTAAGAAACTGTGTTTGTACTTCTTTTCATGTTAATGTTTGCTCATATTAGGTCTAAACTAAATTCCTTGCTGTAGTGTGCATTGCTGAGATGAATGGGAATGATGGCAGTAGATTTGATTAATCCACTGGTTCTTAGTTTAGCTGAAAATCCAGCCTTTCAAACCATTTAATGTAAGCTTGAGTCTTTAAATTATACTTTGAATATCTTAGAAGAGCTGTATGACAACCTTCAGTCAGAGTCTTCTTCAGCATCACCCAATGATGCTCATAGAATCAAAGTACTACTAATAATTTTTTTCTGATTTATTCATTTTATAATTTATTTTGATTGTTTTCTTGGTAGAAGATGTTAATGTATTGAAACATTTCTTAAAGTGTCAATTTCAATTATATTTAGGACAAAACAAAAAAGAAAACCAGAATTGTGGTAGTGAATTTTTCTGCTTTGCCAGACATGACTGAACATTTTGATTTTTTATTTCAAAATTATTTTGGTTAGTGTGCATAATAATAAAATATTTAATGTGTGCTGGAAAATGAATGTCACAATAAAAAACTGCAAATGAATCTTTATTCAACCGAATTATTTTTTTAAAAATAAGTATTTGTGAAAGGTTCTAGAAATCTTGGTGAGTTGGAGGTTAGTTAGGCTAACAAGATTAGGACTTGTTGCTGAAACAAACAGCACACAGAATGATGTAGATGATGATTTCTCTCATTCAAAGTGCAGATGTCAGAGACTGAAACAGTTCACATCTCAAACTTTGGTATAAAGTTTTTCTCATTATAACAAAAACCATATAAAGAAACTGCAACCAAAGAAGCCTCTCTGAAGATGCCTGTCTAGGACTTTGGGCTGAAAGTCAAACTGCTGAAATTAGATAAAGAGAAAACTCATTCTTCAATGACCTGAAATGAACAAGCAAACGAGGAAAAGAATGTGAGCCAAACCCAGCAGCTGTGTTAAGAACCTTGGGGTGAATTGCTTTGGGGTGGGGTAGCCACAGCCCCCAGACCCATTTGCTGGGAGCAGTTTGTACAGATTTCCCCCACCTGAGAAGTTTGGGTGTGTTGTAACCTCTGCTCAGGGGCAGTGAGCCCATCCTGCCCTACCCCAGCTGGCTGTGGGCCCCCCAGCCCTGGGAATGCACATCCACATTCACTAGGATCAGGGGAGGAGGTGCCTTAATCCAGCCAAGGCCCCCAGAATCATTCCTGAGGCCTTGGTGCAACAAATGTGGGGTCTGTTGGAAGAGACAATGGAAAACTCCACCCCCAGGGAGGTACCTGGATTTTCCTGCCTGGCTGGAGCGTATATTAACTCATCAGGGGGACCTTCACCACCCAGGAGAGGATCAATGGAACATCACTGGGATTTGTGGAGTGGTGATATTTTCCTTATTCTGTCCCTGTTGCTTTCTTTGAGTCTCCTCTCCACCTATTTCCTCTTTCTCTCTCTCTCTCTCTTCCCCATATTTACTGTCAGATAAAACCCATGCTATTGTCACTGGCCTATGGTCTCATTTGCACCTCAACTCAGGGGCATTTCCAAGGACCTTATTTACCAGATCATGACAACTGGCAGGATGATGTGGTCAATGCTGGCAGTAGGCATGGATGAAGAAGAAGCTGCACAGGCCAGGAAACTTCCAAGAAACCATAAAATGGCTATAACTCCATGACTTGGTTTTGTCTGTTACTTCTTGACAAGAAACTTTTGTGTTGGTATATTTATTCTTCCATGTTGCCTGTTATCTCAGAAGTGGCAGAGCAGGTTTTACCACTGTCATCTTTGCTCTCCCTGCTTGAAATTCCCAAGGGAAGATGTCTGTCCTGACTTGGCTTCTCATCTGGGAGCAGAGTTTACACCTTTGGATTTAAAGAGGCTTCACTTGTGCTGCTTCTGCATTAGTGTCTTTCAGAAAAAAAAACTTGCTTAGTGCTGACCTTGCCATAGTTTTAGACTCAAAAGGTGTGGAAAACACTGATTCATTAATAAAATAGCAACACTAATGTTCCACTAACTTCTCAGCTCTTTCAACAGCAAGTATTAGTTTAGTCTTCAGATGTTGGATGCTTTTCACTTCTGATTCAAAATTATAACTCAGAGGTTGTTTTTATGATGGTGGAAAAAGCTGATGGAAAACATACATTTAGTAGAGATTTATCTCATCTGCTTCCTGGTGTTAAGTATTTTCCCTACCACTTACTTTTAGCTCATGTCATATTGATTAGGCAAAACATGTATTCATGTAAATAGACTGCTACATATATATTAGAAAACAAAATAGCTCCTCTGTAGAAGAAAACTGCACACTATGGACATGAATTTAGACCATGGAAAAGTTTGAACCGACTTCTGAATGTTCTGGTACCCTGAATGAGACATGAAAGTGAGAAAAATATCTCATTCAGTATCTCTGTGATATATATTTACCAGAGCTCTCAGTCCTTTGCTGAGCCTTGTGGTTTTTTTTTTCAATGTCCAAAGTCTTCTCATCTTCACTTTTTCAGAAGTCTGCAATTTCCTGCCGTTCTCTCTTTATCAGTGTGAGAAGGAAAGGAGCATCTGGTTGAGGAAAAATAGATATCTTGATAGTCTTGCTGTATTTCTTTGGAGAGGCATTAAAATGTCATAGCAGTATGTGTATAATACGTACCCTCAGACGATCTGTTAGTTATGTAAAGACTCATTTTGCTGCTGTCAATACGGAGTAGAAGCAATATTTTTTAAAAGCCATGCCTTATACTAAAACACCTGAAAAGCTGAAGAAAGTCCCTGTGCAGAGGTTTCCACTTTGTTACCTACAGAAAATGATGATTCATTATTCTTTATTGTAGCTCAGCATTATATTGTGAAGTCATGGGTTTGAGGGTTTTGGGGTTTTTTTGAGGGGTGAGGGTTGTGGTTTTTTTGTGGTTTTATTTGTTGTATTTTTTCTTGCTTTTGTTGTTTTGCTTTGCTTTGATTTGTTATGTTTTTGTTGGGTTTTTTTTTTTTTGGTAGTGGTGGTGGTTTGGGGTTTTTTGTTTGATTGGTTGGAAGCCTCATTTTATTTTATTTTATTTTATTTTTGGGGGGTGTGGGTGGGTTCATTTAACCTGTAAATTATAGGTAAAGTTTTGGCTTGTTTGGAAATATTTTGATATAGAATTTTGGCTTTGAGATTCAACAGCCTTTAGTTCTGAAGCTGCTTAGACATCATGATGAAAGGCACTTTTGAGACAAGACTCTTACGATAATGCCATCTGTAATTCTTTGCAGAGGATGAACTTGTATTTCCTGTTTCACAATACTGTGGGTTGGCAATTGCCATCTATATAGAGAGATTTATGTTGCTATTAAGTGTTTTAGGTTTTTTATGGCTTAATGGTATTATTTTCTTTTCTTTCCAAAGGAACATTATTATTTTCTCTTCCATTTCCCATAAATGTGTGTATGTACATGTACTGAAAAGAGAAAAATAATGAAGGTCAGGACACTTTTGGCTTTTTTTTTTTTTTTTTTAAATTGACACTGGTAGATCTTTCTTTATCCTGTCTATTTTTACTGAAATCGCTTCTGAAAAATTGCATAGGGACATATTCTTTGCTTATGAGCAAGTACTTCTGCTTTCAAAATAGTAAAAGAATCACATGCAGAGAAGAATTCTCTCCCTCACTTGAGCTCTAAACTCAGCTGTCATCAGGACAGACCGTAGCCAAAAATAAATATGAATTTCTCTTTTCTTAAAAGCGTATATATTTTACCATATTATCGTTAAATGTAAAGTACTTAAATGTCTCTATCTGATAATCATCACTGTGTTTTTGCCATATTTTATGAAGAGAAGAAAATGCTGAGAAGTTTTAACAGTACTTTCCATGAAATTTGCAAATTTTTGGGTTGTCTTTATATATGATTCTTATGTGTAGGATTTATGCTGTTGGAGAGAGCCTATGCAGCCAGAGAAGGTCATACCTACAGAGCAGGACTATCAAATAAAACCTGCTGGCAAACTGAGAAAAATCACTAATAGTGATAAAATTGCACCAACAGCATAAATTACACTATGTTGTAAAAAATTAAATTCAGTGTTTGCATGTTCATTGGACATGTCAAGTATTAGGGTTTGCTCATGCCACTTGGGAGATCAAATTATTTCACAGAAGGCAACAAGAAATCAGGTCACACTCTGTGTATTGTCACATCACAGCAGATCTTTGAATGTACTGCAGGTATTTCTGACTGATGTTGGTTTACAATAAGTGACACAAGTGAGGACACACGATGCTGCATTTTTTTTCTGAATTCTGGTGGATGCAGAAGAGGTTTGGGGCAGAGTAACATTTGGGACTTTCTCTTTAACTATGAAACCACACCAAAGTAGACAACCACATTCCTCTTCTGACTGATGCCCCACCAAAGCCTTGCCCTTGGATCTATTGAGGGTATAACCAATTTGGTCCAACCACTTCTCTTCTCTTCTCTTCTCTTCTCTTCTCTTCTCTTCTCTTCTCTTCTCTTCTCTTCTCTTCTCTTCTCTTCTCTTCTCTTCTCTTCTCTTCTCTTCTCTTCTCTTCTCTTCTCTTCTCTTCTCTTCTCTTCTCTTCTCTTCTCTTCTCTTCTCTTCTCTTCTCTTCTCTTCTCTTCTCTTCTCTTCTCTTCTCTTCTCTTCTCTTCTCTTCTCTTCTCTTCTCTTCTCTTCTCTTCTCTTCTCTTCTCTTCTCTTCTCTTCTCTTCTCTTCTCTTCTCTTCTCTTCTCTTCTCTTCTCTTCTCTTCTCTTCTCTTCTCTTCTCTTCTCTTCTCTTCTCTTCTCTTCTCTTCTCTTCTCTTCTCTTCTCTTCCCTCCTTTCAATTTTGTGTGCCTGGTTTTACACAGAGTTATGATTAATATTCCAGGGAGCATTTGGTAACATTTTTTTGCTGCTTTTTTTGTGCCTCGTAAGTGACACGTCTTCACTTCAAGGACGATTTTCCTACTGGCAAGCAGAGGATGTGGCACACCAAGTATCACCTTCAGGAGCAAGCAATGTAAGTACTATAATGAGATGAGTCTTTGCGGAGCCTGTAATTGGTGACAAGGCATGGCAGCTTAATATCAGACAGAGATATACAACACAGGGCTGATTAATGAGGCTCAAACATCACAGCTGAGAGCCTTCCAGGCACTACCAGACAGAAGAATGTCATATATTCTGCAGGTTGTTACTGTGCCCAGAGCCTCCAATTTGCATCACAAAACCTTTGGGTAGGCCAATTCGAGATAATCCAGGATGGGATCCTGTTTCTTACATGGACTATCAGATCTATGGTCTGCAATCCATCATTTTTTGATCCTGGTTCTCATGGACTGCAACAGTCATCTCAGCTTGCAGACATGCTCAGTTTAATTGGGTTAGTTTGGCAACCCTCCTTGTATTAAAGCTGTGCTGGGAAGAGTGAGGTAGTATTTTATGTTAAGAGGACCTAGAAACTGACTGTAGTAAGATCCTGATTGTTGATCAAGATATAGGAATTTAGTTATGTTAAGAAATCTTCATGGAGATTGATGTGGAACAAATAATGAAATAAAATGACTAACAAAGAATTCTGCAAAGATACTGCCACACCAATAAGAAATCTTTATCAAAGTTGGTTAAACAAGTGGTTTTATTCCTTTGGAGGAAGAAATTTGATGACTTCCTATTTTTATTTTATTTATGTATTCTGAATTTGGATTTTGTGTTTTTAGAATTTTTGGCAAAAAGCAAACAAACAACTTCTTTTTAAACAAAATGCACATTCAAGTTAGTAGAATTTTTAGACAGATTTTTTTCTATTTTTAAATTATCATAGATGACTGTTAAAATAATGTATTAGATTGGGTCTTCTCTCTCCTCCCTTCTGCTCTGAGATATTTTAAGGAGAAAAACTTCATGTAAAGGGTAGAAGGGAGACCCTAAGCATACTGCACTGTAAGAGGTATTTGGTTTCAGTTTTAAAAACCATCTTTCCCACATGCCCTTGGCATGAATAAAGTTCTGTAGCAACTCTATTAGCTGATTAGTTGATTATAAGGTTTGGTCAGAAAAGAAAATCAGATTTCCAAACACCTGTTTGTGCCAGTTATGAAAATATTTGTTTAATTCTTTGCCATGCCTCAGCACAAATATTCCCAGGGCATATTTCACAAGTATATCTCTAGAGCATTGTCAATTATATTTAAAATTGAAACTTTGATTGAAAACACCGAGTTTTCCTTTGTTTTGGTTTGTTCTTAAGAAGTTATGTTGCTGAAGTGACAATACTGTGCCACAAGCCCAAGAGGAGCCTGACAGGCAGCATGCAATAATGCTGAATTGTTAATAGTGACTAAATAACACTGCAGGCTTAGCCTACAGACTTCTCTTCCTTTGCTGACATTGGTCTTCCAGCCAGTGATTCAAAAGGATTACAGCTGAAGCCAATGTTATATTTTTGTGGGCAGTTCCATGGGAAAATGGAAAATATCTTTATCTAAACCCAGATTCAGTCAAAGTAGCAGATCTGCCTTATCTTCCAGCTTTGCTTTGAGTTATCACTTTCCTTTGAGGCTAATACATTCAGATCTAATAATTTGTGTGTGTGTGTGTGTGTGTTGATGATCAAAATAATGACCAGAGAACTCAGAACTCACAGTCCTCTAAAAGACCAGATGTGGAAATGTATGTGGTAAATCCACATAATAAAAATCTCTTAGTCCTTCTACTGGAAGCAAACTTCTTTTAATTTTCTGTGAGCATTTTAGAGTTTTGCTTTATTTTTCTGTCATGGTTACAGTCTTGTCATCTAGCTTCTCTTATGCCTTTAGATCATCCAACCAATGGTAGATTTTATTAGAGTCCAATGTTCTTGGAGTATCTCATAAATTTTTAGAATAAAATCTTGTTATTTTAATTCTAGATTTTCAATGAGTAATTCCTTGGTATTTCTATTAATTCTGATAGAATAGAATCATTAGCCTTTACAGGGAAGATGCAAACCTCTTTTCTCATATCAAAAGCCATTGACCATAAGGAAACTTAACAAAAAAATGTGTCATTTTTCATGACTGAATCTGAATAACTTCAAAGGAACTGTCAAAGTATTAGACATGTGAACTCTTGTTGAAGCTGGTATGTGAACACTTGAAGTAACAAGGCCATGTGTAGCCTTTCAAAAGTGCTGTCACTTTTACCTATTTGAGTGTCTATTCAAGTGGGACAACATTCAGTAACTAACAAGAAGAGACGGAACACAACCAAAACATGTCAGAGCAGACACTGCAGCCAATGCCTTCAAAATTTTAAATATTTATAACAGCTTTATTCTTGTATTTTTTTTTTTTATTGTTCCTAAAGGTCTTTGAATGTTGAATTCTCATCCTATTGTATGGATGTGGTGTGAACAAAATGCAAATGTGTTCCAATCCCACAAAGAAATTAAGGGCTAAGTCATGGTCTTATGGCCTGCATATCATGTCATAGGACATAGCCTCTGAGACCCTAAAATAGAACCAGAAGGGAAAAATCCTTCAGGAAAAATGATCCAGCTCTCACTCAGGCTGACCTGATAAACACTGCCAAAAACCTGAAGCTTTAAGCTGAAATAATTGTGGTATTGATGGTGGGCTCTAAATTGGCCTATTTTGATATTTTACCATTATGTCAAAAAGATCCTATAAAGAGAATTTTAAGTTCTTGGCAGCCCAAAGTGAGACTTGATTATGAACAGCAATCTTAACTTTGTTAAATATGGACCATATTTACAAACATGCTTACAACAAGACAGTTTCCATAATGAAACGACAGGCCAGGTTTCCAAAGAACATTAGCCCCATTGTATGCCCAAGATGCTTAGCTGGTTTGTGAAAATTTGGCAGCCATTACATCCCTCCACTGCTTCTGAAAATCAATGACGTAATTAAAACGCCGTCTGTTTTTTCATTTCTTTTCAGTTATAATTTGGATGGGATTTTTCTATTGTCTTGTACTCTTCTCTTTATGGTGCATCAATAACTGTTAAATAAACACTGGCTTTGTTTTAGAAGACAATGAGAGAGTTGGTGCCTTTTTGCTTTTCTGAGTCTGCTAACACATGATTGTTCACCTATTAAGGCATACATTTCTCTTTGCTAGACAATTGCTTCCTATCAGCTGGTAATTCACAAATGATGCATTAAACATGTTAGAATGTTTTGTATGTATGATCCCTTGGATTTCATCTAATCTCAAGGTCAACATGGTGCTTATGACAGTTCACTTATATAGCTTCAAGTGTGCCAAGAAAATGAGAATTTGAATTGAAATTACTGAAAACATAAAATCCACAAGGGTAAGGCATTGCCTACGATGGTACAATTTTACAGATCACAGTAATGCCTGAAATTTTGTACTCTCAGTTGTTTTTGTTACTTTACTTTTTTTCCCTCATTTTTGAGCTAGTCAGTAGAGATTTTACTAGCCATGATTTCCTTAACATGCCAATTCCTTTTTTAATCTGAGGAGTCAGGTATGTTGAGCATGGGAAACAGTTGTGGTACCAGAGCAGAAAATGTCATTGACAGCATGAATTTATTATCAACAGTTTTGAACAGGAGAACTTTTTAATACATTGTGCTTACAAAGCTGTCACCTGTGAGAGGTATCAGGCAAAAGGGTTTTTTGGCATCTTGGTGGTTTTTTTTTGTTTGTCTCTGTTCCACAGAATTCCACTTCTGGACTTGTGAACTTATCCAAAGGGCATTCACAGAGTATTTACCCCACTACAGCTCTGTCTGAAGAAGGTGTTTGGTAGATCCATTTGTACCACAACCTTTCTTTCTCAGTCACATAATCAATCAATCAATCAATCAATCAATCAATCAGCCATTTGTGCATGTTGGAAAACAGACTATCCTAGGAGCAAAGAATCCCCTTCCCCAGAAATGCAGAAATGAAGAGAAAACTAACTGATTTACAGCTATTTGTAAGGTTTCTTTTCTTTTACACCTGCTTTTCCTGCAGCAATAGAAAATATACTGTGGTAATCCAGAGACAGGAGGGGAAGAATCAGATTAAATATTTTTGCAAAAATTGCATCCTGAACACAGGTTTAAATGCCTAGACATCTGACCTGCAGAAGATCTCCCACACTTCCTTATTTATTCCTTAGGTTAATAGGAAGTGGGCCATAACTTTGGCAATTAGGAGAGGAACTCCCACTCCAGTTTTCTCCCATACAGGATGCTTTTTAACTGTCTTCTGTAGTGGCAGCAATGGTGACAGGTCAGGTATGATATGCCCCTCTCAGAGTGGGACTGGCTCCTCTGGTGATGTTTAGGGCTGGAGAAAATGACTGTGGTAACTCCCCTTGATGAGAAAGGGCTTTGAACCACTGGATGGCTGAATAAAGGGTTTGCATGTTTGGAAAGGAAAATAAGGTGACTTATTGAATAGACAAGTGATGGATTGAATCAATACAGCAGATTTGCAAACACAGCTGGATCCTTGTGTAAGGAACTGAAACAGCAGAAAGAGCTTTTTCACATGGAATATTGCCCTTTCCTATCACCTTTTTGTGTGTGATGCATCTCTCAGGTATGGCTCCTGAGCCTTTCTGTCTACTTATCTTGGGAATCTGATCATACAATATTTAGATAGCAGTGTCCTCCTTTGAGACTGTAAATTGGGTTTAGCACTTAGCACTGAGACATTTGTATGTGGAGGAGAGAAAGAGATATTTTTTTTTGTTTGTTTGTTTCTTTTGAAAAAAACACAAAAAACCCCAAAACAAATACACAAGAAAACCAAGTCTCAATTCACACAGCCACTACTTGAAAGCAGATGAATTAAATCTTGTGAAATTCTCAGCTCTTTGCTGAGAATTATAGGCTCTAGGACTTAATGCAGAGGGTCTTCTGTCAACATACTTAACACATTCATCAGTGAGTGCATTCAAGGGATTAGAACTTTAAAAAAAAAAATTTTCCTGCCCCTTTGGCCTTCTATGAAAATACACATTCTTGTGCCTTTTTAAGAATACAAACAAGATCAAGGTAAGCAGCAGAAGGCAAAGTCATGATGGAATTTTATTCACTTATGGGAGATAAAATTCTAATCTCAGTGTTTTAGGTAGCACTTTCCTACATTTTAATAATAATTATGAAAAAATGGCTCAGATAGTTATGCAATTGTAAATATTTTACATAAATTATAGATACTGTAGAACAAACTCAATTTTAAAACTCTTATTGGATTAATTTGTTTTATTTAAGATTTCCTAGATGCACTCTCCTTCCTTTAAATTCTTACTGTTCCCAGATCAAAATCTGTGGGCACTCAGAACAGACTGCTGTGCAGACCCAGTGATCCAGATGAGCTCTCTGTCCACATGTTGACCCTGGGGTGCCAGTACTCCTTGCCCTTGTCAAGACCTTGTTAATACTTTTCAGGAAAAGGAAAAAGGGAGCAGACAGGTTCACAGGAATCACTCAGCACTGCTTTCAGAGAGGTTCTGCTGGAAAAGGAAGGAGCAGAGAGGAAGCAGAAGGAAACAGGAGGAAAACAGAAGGAAAAAAAATATATCATCATTTTAGATATTTTTAGCAGGAAAAGGAGATCTGAAAAAGGATGAATTTCAGCATTCTTCACAATAATCAGTAGTTAACAGTTAGACTACATTAATCCTCAACTAACCAAAGCTCCTGAAAATCAGTTCTGTAGAAGCCATTTGTTGCATCTCAGCTTTTCTAATTTGCTGTTATTTCCTTTCTTTTGGAAGTTTCAGATCCCAAAAAAGCCCCTTTGGAAAGCATCTGGCTCATATTCTGTATAATGATGCTAATCTAATGATTGTTCTTATCTCTTTTGGAGCCATCCTGGACTTTTTGGATTTCGTGTGACATAGAAAGTCTGCTGCAGTGCCTTTAGAGAAATAAGCTGAACCTAAACACATTCAAGATGAAGACAGATAGAAATTCCTTTCTTATACCTCAGGGCACTCCACATTTCCAAGGGGAAAAAAATAAAAATCCTCAGAGTATAGTGAGAGTATAGCTGTATATGGGAGAAAGAGATTCATTGGGACTCCTAACTGTGCCAGCTGAGCTGTACTAAGGTCTGCTATTCAAAATTATTTCAGCTTGATCACGTCACGTTTGGATGTTAGGAAAGAAATCTTCCTCAGTGAGGCACAGGTTGTCCAGAGAAGCTGTGGCTCTTCATCTCTGGAGGTTTCCAAGGCCAGGTTGGGTCAGTGGGAGAAGCCTGGTCTGGTTGAAAGGTGTCTCTGCACGTGGCAAGGAGCTGGCTGAGCTTTAAGGTCCCTCCAACCAAACTATTCTATCATTCTTTTGTTATAATTTGTAATTTTGTGTTATAACTTATTTTTGGAGGTACAAATCTTTGGCAAGCTGTCCCACAGGCTTGGGAGCACCAAGTCAGGAACAGGATTCCAGTTAATACAAGTGTTTTCAGAGATGCTGAACTACAGGTCAGTAAACATCCTTGTGTAATCATTTTCCTTGAAGGGACATGCCCAAAAATAACCTTCTTTGATAAAAATACCAATAACAAGGCTTTACTGTTCTCCAGAATCAGTTGAAGAATCAGGTGAAGAAAATGGATCTTTCTAGTCAGATATGTTTGCCTGATCACTGAGTTTTTGTACCACAAAACCTGTTCAAAAGACTACTGATTTAATTTCCATGTACTGGAAGATTTCTGAAGGAAGCCCATGCAATGTAAGGATGGATATGAGTGAAAAAGAAAGTTTTGGTGGACACAAACAGAAGAATGAAAAAAAAATAAGACCATTGCTTTCATATACATGTACAGAAGAAAAGTTTTGAAATTTTGAAAAAATACTTGTATTCAGAAAAAAGCGTGGGCCATAATTGTTGTTTTAAGCTCAGAATTTCTCAGGATTAGATGAAAATGAACCCAGATAGCTTTGATTTACCCTTTTCAGCCCTGAGATATTTACTGTTGAAAGCCATCTTGCCCTTTCCATGTGTTTGGAAATCCACATTTTTGATGACTTAATATTCTTCTGTATTCACTGATCATGTCCAGTTTTCCCTCAAGCTTATTTTTATGGTTTTAAAATTAAGAGGAAATGCCATGATTTGGTGAGAGAGAGATGTTGCTCTGTCTTATAAATATCTGAAAAATATTCTGAAATTAATTTTTGTGGGGGGAAAAAAAGGATGACTCTAGGCAATTCAAAAAAACAAGATCCATGCTTACATGCAGTTTAGTAGTTGCAAACAAAAAAAAACCTAACATTCACTCCTACTTCCACCTTGAAGAAGAAACTCACAACAGATAATTTTAATTAATCAAGAAGCTAGTAAATGAATGGAAGTGATAGAACACATAGACAAAGTGTGTTGAATTAGTCCAGCACACTGCTGGAATAGGACAGAGTTTACACAAGCTTAGTTCTTGTTCCTGGATCTATGAAAGAACCTGGGAATTTTGTAGATTTACCACTACTATGAGGGCATTTCTCAGTGAAGTGTGTCAGAGGACAGATTTACACTATGAACTCTAACTTGTTGCATATATTAGGACACAGGGCTCCTGCTTTCCCTCAGCCTCTTGCATTCCCAGCTGGCATTTGTCCGGCAGATCCCACACAGATAAAAAATTTCTTCTGTAACTTGTCAGGAAAACTGTTCTTTTGAGAATATTATGCATTCAGTCTGAAAAGTTCCAACGACTTTGCTTATCACAGCAAGAGAAAGTTTTCAGATTTGTGTTTACTTTAGGATTTTGAGGGTTTTTCTTTGGGGGTTTCTTCAGGGGGTTGGTTTGTTTTTTTCTGTTGTTGGTTTTTTTTTTTTTTTTTGTTTTGTTTTAATTTTTTAAAATGTGTTGTAATGTTCACATTCTGGTTGTGCTAGAGAAATGCAGTGGTTTCATCTGTCATTTCTGAAAAGACTGCACCATTTGGAAGATTGCTCATACTTCTTGTGCCTTTAACCTCCCATGTAATTTTCCTGAAACTTCTTAAGTAGCACCTTTAACACACAGTTCAATTCCATGTAATTTTGGTGAAGAAAGCAATCTAACTCAACTAATTCCTGGTGTCAAAGGGTGTTGACTGTTAAAGATGAAAATCATCTCTACTGTGATCTTTTTTCCTCTATCAGCTTCTACTCTAGTCCCAAATGCAGTTTTCAAGCCATAAGGGTTCCATATATATTTTATTATTCAGTTTCCAAAAAAAAAATAAATCTCCAGCAAGCCCAAATTTCAAATCAATGGTTTGAATGTGGTCTGCTACACCCACCAGCACAAAGATGGAGATAGAGCAAATATTGCAAGAACCTTAATTTTCAAGCATATTCAACTGCATCAACAAAATCATTTTTGAATCAAGTACATAGAAACAGCATTGGTCAAGAATTTTAAATAATATTCAGTTTTAAGGATTTGCAATTCAGCAAGGATCTAGAAGTCCTTCAGTGCTGGAGAAATCTATTCCTTTCATTTCTGGTGATTTGCAGGCCACTGTGGTTTCCCTGTCAAAGTTTATGATTTGGGGCTTGGAAGCTCAGCCCTCTTAGAAATCTGGTTCACTGTGAACACACTGCTGTCTATATATCATCTATGATAACTTTAGAATTCTCACTACACGAATATTCCTTATATGATGACACATATTTTATTATGCTTTGCAAAACAGATAATTGCTACCAGACTTAGAATGAAAGGCAGAGGAACAGCTATTAATGGTCTAATGAATTACAGACCAGCTTTGCTTCCAGACAAGAAGACTCCAAAATTGCATTACTATTCATTAAAACTTGCAAGTTCATTAAAAGCATGGTAAGATTTCTGTAAGTCTTTCTGAAAATCTGACTTCTGAGGTCCAAATTTCAATGGGAATTAGGTAAATTAAATTCTTCGGCACTTTGGGAAATCCCACAAGGGCCTGTATAGAAAAAAAGATTAATACTTTAGCCAACTAAATGCATTTAAACAAAAAACAGTTTCTGGCTCCTAGCTGCTTAATGTCACTGTGAGTTTTCCTGTTTAATCTCAAAATTCTTTCAGACCCCAAATTTCAGTGTTGGCACATTGCTAGGTCACCCCAGATTTAGAGCTGTGCAGTCCTGCCTGCCTTCTGAGGGGCTGAGGAGTCTGCCTAGGCAGATTGTGACTATTCTGCTGCCAGGAGCCAGGATCTAAAGCACTGAGCAACTTGAGAGAGATGACAAAAAAACAGAAGACAGACCTGACATTTCATTTTGTCTTCTCCCATACACAACAAGAGCACCCCAAGGTCTTCCATGTACAGTGCAGGGACTGGGGAGACCATCAAAAGAAGGAAAAGAGGGGACTGTGTCTTCTTCACATGCAAGGTTTTTACAGCCAGAGTCTGATCTGAGGAGGTGGCATTACCCTGCTTCTATGTCTTGGAAGAAACAATGATGTTCAGCTCTTCCCAGCATAAATATGGATATTCTTCACCTTTTTTTCTTTTTCTGGGTCTTGTGACATCTTCTTAATGTGCAGAGATTTTATACCAGTTTCAAAGTGGCTGAGAGACTTTGCAACTACCAAAGATCTCCTTCAGTAATAGAAGCTTATTTCTGGCTTGTTTGAGCAAATCCAGCTTTAATTTAATGAAGGTATGGCTACCAGGGAGGGAGATACAGGGCTGTACAGCTGAAGCCTGGGATCCACAGCAGCCCCTATCCTCTTGTTGTGACTGCACTGCTGTGTATCTGGAGTGGGAGATGACTTCATTTATCTGCACAATACTTTCATCACTGTTGTACATCAGCACAATGCTATTGTGGGCTCTGAATACAGACCACACAACACCTTGAGTGTTATATATATTATATATGACTGATTGCCTTAAATATTTCAATTGTATATTGCTTTAAGGGGTTGTGACAGATACTTATTAAAAAAATACACTTTGGACAAACAGGCACGTGTGCAAGTGTTTTGTGGGAAGGTGGGTCTGCCTCAAATCAGACTGCACTTGCAGTGTCTTAAAACAGCTTCCCTGGAGTGATGCAACTTTGATACCATAAGAGCTTCTCCAAACTCCCTGACCTGGGGATCTTACACATCTCATCCCCTAGTTAAATCTTGATCACTGCAGAACTAATTCATGTTCCAATCCAGTAGTTTGGAAATTTTCTTTTACAGGACTCTCTTATCCTTGATGAAGAGCTGATGTTTGATCTTCTTCATCCCCCTTGGCCTCTTATTTTACATATGTGCTAGAAGAGAACAGGGTAGTCCAACACATTTATATCATTAGCAGAGGATTTGTTTTTTATGATGAGTGATATCATGTAATTTATCTGCTAGATTTCATAAGTAGGATTAGTAATCTCTTCCCCACTTCAGATCAGTAGAGATAACACATGGATTCTTATCACATGGTGCACTTAATTATGATAAATAAGCATGGATAAATTAAGCTCATAAAAGGCCCAGATGGATATTATATTTGCATTGTGAATGCATACTATGATGAAAACATCCCATTTGGAGGGCCCCTTTGAAGCTGAGCTCTGGATCCACACTTAATCTGTATTGTAAAAGAAAGATGAGAACAATAAATTCAGCAGCTCATGAAAAACGTATTAGAAGATGTTGGTTTCAGCAAAGAACCTCATTTTAATTTGTTTGGAAGAGAATGGCATGAAGGGTTTGATAGATTTAGCTGGCATGTAATTTTTTGGTCAGTTGCAATTGAGAACTTGGGACTGAATAAAATCAGACACATTGGTGTTATTACAAAGTTCCAGGAAACCTAACTGATTGACAAGTATATTTATAATTGGACCAATTATGGAGTCCAACCCCTAAAACTGCTATGCAAGGTCAGGAAAGATGTGGTTCATGCTAACAATATGACTCCACAGGGAAACTAGTGATTTTATATTCTGTTCATGAATAAATTAGATTTTTAAAAAATTCATAGGAGACAACAAAATCATAGAAAAAATAGCACTTGCATTTAAAAAGATAGTTACTATTGTGAGCTGAACATTGCTGAAGTTTTCTAAATCAAGTACAAAAATATCTTCTTACATAATTTTTATTTATATAGGAAAGTAAAAATAGGCAGACAGTAAGAAGACAAATTTAGGATTTACACAACAACTCTGAGATAACAGAAGTTAATTTCTAGGGCATTTAAGCCAGTAGCAGCCAGAAATGTGGAAAACCAATTAGAACACAACAGGGAAGTACATGTGACATTCATGTTTTTAAAGAAGTAAGGAGTTTTTGTTGCATTTCTTAATTTTTCAGTTTGTCTTGTGGGACTGTGGTATTAGTTAAGCCCTGATACATGGTCATCACTGAGTATTATTATATATGTTTCATCCAAATATCCAGTAACTTTGTATTGTAAGATATTTACTGGGGATTTTTTATATGAGAGATTTTCTAATTCACAGAGCTGAAGGAGGATTATACCATAACTTCCATTTATACTATTTTTAAGGGAGAAGAGGAAGTTAACTTGGAGCTGGAGATCAATGACACCAAGGAACAAGGATCAAAACTGTAATGCACAGTCAAACTTCAGACCCTGTGTCAGACAAAGTTACACTGAGGTTTTTGCTCAGCACTTCACCACAAAGATCCATGATGATTTTCAACTGAGAATGATGGGCTACTTAGTTTTGAGCTCTGCTTTTTGCATCCTTTAGGAGCATATAGGATCCCAGAAGGCTCCTGTGAAATTTATAAAGTGACAAGGTTGCAAGACTTTGAGGTTTCCAGCATTTGAGTCTACATCATCTGCCAGCTCAGCCCTGCATATTTTGTGGTGGCCAGTCTCTATCCATATAGGAACAATTCCTAATTTCATTTCTAACTAAAGAGAGTCTGTCTGCACTCTAGATGACAGATTTTATTTAGTATTTAAGTTTGCCCAGATTTAGAAGAAATCTGAAGAGTTTTTATGGTCACTCCAAGCAACACAACGTCACCTTTACATCAGTCCTTCCTGACTGTTGATTTACTGGTTTTAAATTATTATTATTATTTCATAAGGGTATT
The DNA here is from genome assembly GCF_029582105.1 of Oenanthe melanoleuca. Taxonomy (NCBI): domain Eukaryota; kingdom Metazoa; phylum Chordata; class Aves; order Passeriformes; family Muscicapidae; genus Oenanthe; species Oenanthe melanoleuca. The sequence goes on along the minus strand of NC_079362.1, from coordinate 1,827,909 downwards.
GCTTAGGTGATATAATGAGTTTGAACTAACATTACTGTCAGATTGAATGTGTAGGTTCATCAGCAATCTTCCTACTTACCTGTAGACTGCAAAAATAATGACTTTTATTCTGGTAATCTCTTCTCTGATCTCTTCTGCCTAGGCTGGAGTTTAGGGACAACAGCTGAGACTGGTATTTGCAGCATTTATACCTGTGAATAGACACAGGAATGCATGTTGGTACAGAGTGTGGAATCAGACTTGCTTTCAGGGAGCTACAGTCAAGGGAAAATGCAAGAAAATCATGCAGAGGTGGTACAGGATTTTTAAGAGTCCCTGGAAGGACGTTTTGATGTTCACTGCAGTTAAGCAGTATAAATTGGTTCAGCTTCATGAATAAACTACATTTGGCTTGTACTTAAATTTTTCATGAATTGTTAGTATTAGTGTCAAGCTGTTGAGAAAAGAGTGCTCCCATCAGTTCTGTGTCTGTTCTGCAAAGCAAGGTAAATATCTGGTTTGTTTTTTTCTCCCTGCTCTCAAGATGATTTGCACAATACTAAACAGTGGGGGAAAAAAAAAAAAAAAAAAAAAAAAAAACGGAAAAAAAAAACTTTTAAGAATTTGCATCACCAAAGAAAGAAGCAAAATGTACTGCCTGCAGCTCATGGAGCTACACATGGAAGAACTCCTGACAGATACAGAATGTAAAAGGAAAAAAGAGTAAGTGATGGCCTTGCTTGTATCAGCTACTGTGTAACAGCCATAACAACAAAAACACGTTCTTGTTAATAAAATCTTTCCTATGGTACAAATGTTGACAGAAAAGACATTTTTGCAAGAAAAATAAAACAAGAACAAAAAAACCCCCACACTCTTAACTGGCATTCTTATACTACTAAAACTTTGCAGACACTCCTGACTCTGACTTATAGTTGTTTCTTAGGAAACCAAAGGTCTTAAGGTGGAAGATAACCCAGAGAACTCTAAATTACTCCAATTAAGAGGTGTGAATATCATTTACACCTGTTACCTTCTAGCAAGAAAGGCTGCAGCCAGAAACACACATAATGCTACAGAGAGCCTTTCAAAGAGAAAAGGTTGATTTTATTTGAAGCATACAGCTCCTTAGCCTGAAAAGGAAAAAAAAAAAAAAAAAGAAGAAAAAGAAAAAAATATTTAGAGTGTTTTAGAGGGACAAAAATAATTGTTCTCCTGCTGTGTGTTCTCACTTTGAAACAAATGGAAAAAAACAAGACAATGATTAAATAAAATTCTGGATTATTGAAAATATTCCCTAGGAAAAAAAGTATGTAAATACAAACAATATGTGGTTTAGAAATGTGAGCCAAAAATATGCTTAAAAAATAGACTTGCAGATTTTTCATTGATTGATAGCAGGCACTGGTTACAAATTTTCAAATAATGAAATTCTGCTTTAAGTTTTCACCTGCAAATGAAGGAATTTTTTGTTTGAAGACACTAATTGCTTTTCGTTTTAGGGGGAAGGTACAAATCAGTCAAACTTTTCCAAAGCTCTTCGAAGTAAATGTTAGTTTGTGTAGAGATTGCCCTCCAGTTGCTCATTATGTCAGCTGCCTAAACTTGGTGTTTCCTTTCTAATTGGAAATGTGCTGTTTCCCAAAGGAGAGCCCACATTGAGGATTGTGTTTGATCCACATCTCACTGCCTGTTCTGTCCTTCTGTCCTTCCCTTTGCTCTCCATGGATCCCTGTGATGGGACAGCACTTAGCCCTGGGATGGCAATCCATAAGCAAATCCCTAGGAAACAAGGTAATCCAGGTAAGCTGTTACACAGCTTCTGTTTTTACAGGAGCCTTCATTTTATCTGCCAACACATCCCTTTTGGGTAGGCTGGTGCACTTTTATTAGGAGACAAATACATCCATGTATCAAGCACCTCAATGTTCTCATAACTCATTAAACGCCTTTCTTGTTGAATACACTGTAAAAAACAGGGGAACACCCCGAGCATACAAGGAGATCAGGAATAACTGGGAAAAGCAAGGCATGATTATTGTCATTTACCAATAAGGAATTTACTAGGAGGTTTGCTCTTCTTGCTCGCTTATCTGCTCTGAATTTTTAGACATACTGGGGTGGCCAGTGCACTATTTACCATTTGGGTCTCATGAGTACAACAGCCTCAGAGGTGGTAACATTTCAAAGAACATCTGGCCAGAACAGAGCTGGTACAAGAACTTTGCATTGAAACTCTTTCTGTGCAAAGCCACATGACCATTGTGCTCAGAAAAAAGAAACAGCAACGAACAACAAATAAACCCCAACCAAACAAAAATCTACAAACAAGAAACAACAAAAACTTCAAAGCAAACATACAAACAGAACAAAAAAAAGACCTCTTTTTTTTTTTTTCTTTAAACAATTTTTTTTTAAATTCAAAAATTCCCAACTTGATATTCAAGAAAGCAAATTTTTTGGGAATAAGTATATTTTTCTGGCATCCTTATTGGGACAATAAAGACAACTAAATCAATCAGCTGAGCAGGAGCAAGGGCAAACTCTTTGTCAGTGTGTGTGGGAGAAAAAATTGAACAGCATCTAGAAGTGCTCCTATATCTATCTTTGTTTAGAGTGCAAGTCTATTACAAGTAAGCCTTGAGCTACACCTTTTTACACTTGCTTTATGGTCTTTTTTAATTCTCTGCCATGAAAAGTATGTGCTGCTGCTGAAGACTTTTCTTTTTTAAAATAAAACCTCTTATTATTTAAGCCTGAGTCACAAGAACTTTACTTCTGGTTTTGGGTCAGAGACAGAGAAAAGAAGAATTTTACTATCCATAACTTGAATTCCTCACCCTCTACATTAAACAAAAGAAGAGCAAAGGCTGTTCTAAACTTCCATTCCATTTGAGCTCAATCTGATCCCACTGGCAAGGTGAGAAGGGAACAGATAAATTGCTTGTTCCCCAGCTTTGCAGAATTTCACATAGCAACATTGTGAGTGGGGGATAGACATGTTTTGGGTCAGAAACCTTGATGTCTTGCTAGTGAACCACAAAATAATTTTAATGAAAATGAGATTTAACAACCTGTTCTCTAGAAAAATGCAGGCATATCTCTTGTTTTTTTTTTTTTTTGTATATGGGTAAGAAGATTCCCTATTTCCACTTAGGCTACTAAAGGTAATGACTCATAGCAGTATTATTTCTGTTTAGGAAGACATCATATAGTGCTTATCACTTTAAAATATCTGGATTTGTAGTATTACCCTCATATTACAAAAAAAAACATTTGCAGCATGAACATATCAAATAACTTATCCAAAGACATGAAGTATTTCTGTGGCAGAACATAGAGAGTGATACTTTTTCTTCCTACAAGGTATTTAATAATTTAGGCTTGACTATCATGTGCAATATATTTGCAATAGAAGTACAAGAGAAAAGACTTCTGTGTCGGAGGGAGAATGTTTCCAGGAAAACTTTTTTGGTTTCTTGGTTGCTTGGTTTTTGGAATTTTTTAATTGGGGTTTTTTTTTGATTGGTTGGTTTTTGGGGGTTTCCTTGGGGTTTTTTTGTCTTATTTCAAGTTTTTTTTTTTTTTTTTTTTTTTTTTTTTTTTTTTTTTTTTTTGTTGTTGTTGATGTTTTTAGTTTCTTTATTGAGGTTTTTTCTCATTCAGACCATCCCAAATATTTGCGATTAAAATTTTATCATCATGTGACATGAGGACAGTAGAGTGAAATTTTCTGGGAAAGTCTATATTTCTAATGTTTTTAGATCATGACTGTTCATGCTTCTCTTTTGTAAAAAAGCATGTGGAAACATCTTTCCATGTGCTCCACGGATGAAAACCAGTCTTGATTCTCTTTTTGGTTTTAATTAATTGCTCTACCCAGAGTCTGGAAATTGGGTGATTTAGCCGAAGTTTAAATTTCTTTCTATGTGTGTACAGATGAAATGAGAAATTTCTGGGAATTTGAGCCCCAAACTGGAGCACTTTCTATCAACATGCAGTGATTAAATTTCTGTAACTTGCAAATTTTGAGCAAAAATGAGAAAATCTTCTTCAGTCTGTGAATGTCAGTTCTCTTTGATATGGTCTAGGATAAATTTATAAGTTATCTAAGTTATTTGAGGCTGACTCCCTCTCTGATTTTCTTGTGTTGGAAATAATATGTTTCAGCAGAGTACATGGAACAAGCAGTTAGTTCCTTTTTAGAAGGATGCCCATCAGAGTGCACAAGAGTAGAAAATATTAATGTTTGAAAATGCACAAATAAATAAAATTAAAATTATTATCCCCTGGGTGTCATTCACACTGAGCTTTTCTTAATAAAAAAACGCCTCTTAGCATGATTTTTCCAGCCTAAGCAGTTGGTGTTAAGGTGTTGATGGTCATTAGCAGGATGTAGAGTCGGCCAATTAAATGCATTTCTGCAGCAAATTAAGACACAAGATTTCAGAGTCTGTGCTCAGCAGAGTCTGCTTCTGACAGGATTTTGGATAGCTGTGTTTCCTAATGAGTAGAAAAGCAGCAGAGAAAAATGGTGTGGAATGCCTCAGCCCCTCTGAAAGACAAGCACCTCCTAACCTTAAAGAAATACTCTGAAAAGCTGAAATGTCATGGCAGATGAGTAGGTACCAACACATCTATAATCTTGGGTTGGTAAGATGAGCTGCTTACAGCTAGCTCTGAGCAGTTTGATATGGGAAGCTTCTGCATCAGTGGATTACCACCAGGAGGGCTGTTTTGGTTTTTTGGTGGAGAGGAAGAAATGCCTGAGGTGTCTGGGCAGGGCTTTGGGGTCCTGCTGATCCCACAGGGTCCCATAATTGTTGAGACTGGAAGGGACCTGAGGACACCATCCAGTCCAATGCCTTTGCTTTCAGTGGGACTTGGTAGAGCTGATGGCTCATTATTATGTCCAGCTGAATTTTTAAATTCTCCCAAGAGAAGAGACTCCAGAATCCCCAACCCATGCCAGTGTTTTACCACACTCACACTAAAAAAGGTTTCTGATGCTTAAGTGAAATGACTTGTGTTTGACCATTGCCTCTCATCCTGTCAGCAGACAACACTGAGAAAACCTGTCAGTTTTTTTATATGGCTCTGAATATATCCATGTATTTTGTGTGCTGGTGAGTCCAGCACCAGAACCAGAACCAGATGTAGCTCAACAGTGCTGAACAGGGGGAAGAATCACCTCCATCAACCTGCTGGCACTGCTGCCCAGTGTGATCCAGCACATTATTGCCCTGCTGTTTTGCAAGAAAGGAGATGCTGTTAATGACAAGAAAGCAGCATCTCTATGATGCACTATCCAGAGCTTCAGTAAGGACTGCTACAAAGAAAATCATCCTTTCTAAGGAGGTGCCTTGACTGCATGCAAGAGTGGATAGCATTTAGCTTCATATTTAACTGACAAGGCCAACTTTAAAATAAAATAATCAAAAATTCCCGAAGATTTCTGTTAAATTCAGCCTCTTGTAGTCCATATCTCTTAGAACTACTCACAGAAAATTACCAGTTGCATTGGCCTACACTTCTTTGGGGTTGGACTCTAAAGCACCTTGTATCTGTGAGAAGGAGAGGAGGAAATTGATACTATAAAGCTCTAATGTGGAACAAAAGGTCAGCAAAGTATTTGCCCAGAGAACCTTCAAGGAAAGACCTGTGAATAAAAGATCCAAATTGCATAGATAGACCATAATAACCTCATATCAATTTTTGTGAGAGATTATTACATCCAGCAGTATATGTGCTGTAAGACACACATAATTTTGTAACTCATAGACATTTTGAAGTGTGTAACCTCTAGTATTAGTAATATTTTGACAGTATGAGATCTTCAGGAATTTGGCTTAAGCCTGCTCAAATATAATTTGTTTGCCATGTAAAATCCTGTATCCATGGTGGTGGCTGGGAAAAATCAGGCACAAAATCAGCCCAAATTTATGGTCTCTTAGATTATTCTGCCCAAACTAGTGTGGTGTGTGAAAATGGTGTTTTGCCAGTGAAAAATATCCATTTGCTGCTACTTTCTTGAAGTTATTGAACACATGACACAGTTCTCCAAGAACTCTGAGAAATGTGTTTCAGTGAATGAATCATCTTTGGTGACATGATTAGAGGATATTTGAAATAATTCCTGATAACTGGTGGGAAAGGCTGTGAAGTCTCTGTCTCTGGACAGTGACCTCTAATGCCTTCAGGTATGTCTGTGGTTCTCCTGATCAGTGATACCCAAAAAACATGTTTGGATGAAACACAGCATGCAAATTAATAGCAGAAATCCTGGCATTTATTTTCTATTTATTTTGTGGCTTCTCTGAATTCTGTCACATTAATTAGTGAGCAAAGGTTTTTTAAATTTTTTTGAAAATTTTATTTAGAATCCCTAGTTCATCCTGCATTCTTCTACATGCATGTTCCAGGTTTCTTTAAATGAGGTTTTATTTAATGTAAGCTGCTCCACATGTTGTAGCTCCTAACATACTTAACATCTACTCTGTCCATGTCATTTCCAAAGCAAATAATTTTTACAGACTGGTTTCTCAATGATTTATTTCTCTTTGCAGGCCTGCCCTTACATATGAGCATGAGGTAGGAAAACTGGGTGACACAGCCAGGGACAGTGAGCTGTGAGATTATAAACACATGCCAAATACAATGAAAAAAAAGTGGAGTTTTGAGCCAATTACATCAGACCTATACCTACAGTTTTAGCAACACTTCCAGGGTTGGAATGGATACCAGTAAATATTGAATTAGAGGGTAAAGATTATAGAGAAACAAGGGCTTTTGGAAAACCATAGTGCCAGCCCTACCATTTTAGCCATTATTTAACATTTAAACTTGTCAACTTCTAAAGCTGCAGAAATACTTAACTGCCTTGTACTTTCTGTTGACCAAGTTATTGTACATTTGGCAAAGGACTTCACCATGCTTTTCAGAGCAATGACCTGGAAGATTTTATGGTACAAGAAGATGTGAGGCAGAAATAAACCATTGCCAAATTGCAAATTGGGCATACAGTTATGAGAACATTTTTACATATTTTTAAAAGTCCTAAAGTGCTTGGGTCTATATGCTGCTTCCTGCAGACAAATTCATAAAGCTTGGCAAAAGATCTGCAAAGACTCTGAGATTCCAGACTGAGTGTTTTGGAGATAAAGTCATTCTTAATAACTAATGCTCTGGGACTTTCACTCAGGAACTTCTATTTCCTTCATTTTGTTAATCTCTCCATTCCCTCCAGATTGTAATGAAAAAATTCATCTGCTCATTGACAATGTACACTGTTTCACACTGGGTTTTAGATTTTCACCAAACATTCTATCTGTCCTTCTTCTTAGAATATTTCCAAGGGATATTTTATAATCCCAGATTATCAATCACTGAGGGAATTATTTTATCCAATCAAATCCCTTGGTTAGTCTTTTATGCCTTAATTTTTAAAGTCCACATCTGGATGTTTTGCTACAAAATCAGTGAAAGGAAGTAATCCTATTGTTGACCATTTTAAGAACAGTTGAAGAAATAAGTACTCAATAATTCCTCATTTTGAGGAATTTTCTTTCCCACCTATTTAAAGCAAATAATAGTCTCATCCACTTATTTACTTTAAGTGGTTGTTTTAGGGCTTTTACTCAGTGCTGTGGCAGAAAGATAATTGGTTCTAGGAAGTTAACAGATTCCAGCATGCTTCAGCACAAAGCAGTTGCTCTTCACATAGCACTGTACAACTTTTGAATGTGTTTTATACATTAGCAGGAAAAGAAATCCAAGCCATTTCAGGAATAGGAATAAGGACATGGAAATAAGAAGGAACTCTTTCACTAAAAATAAACAGATGGGTCCCTTCAGCCTCCTGCTTTACCCAGAAGAGTTTATCCCATGTAACATTTATTTTCTTTAAGAAAAAGAATCCCAAGCTGGATTTTAGCATGTTCCTTCAAAATTATATCTGGAAGCACTTTTCATTCTAAGAGGTTTAAGGCTCTCTAGCACAGTGCTGGCTGAAGGATGCTGTGTGATCCTCAAAGAGCAGCAGCAAGCTCTGGGAATGCAGCCTGGTGGGGGTTCAATTTCCATCCCATCTTAAAGTCAAGTGATTTCTGAACCTATTTCACTAAAGCTTGCAGGTCTCCAATGCTTTTCTCTGGAGCTCAGTGCTGAGGATCCACCACTGGCTAGTAAATTCAGGAGCAGCATCCCAGCTAGAATTTCCAACTCATTAGTTGTAAAATATTGGACAGACTTTCTGCTGTAGAAGGAGACCCTGAAGAATACCCTTGAGAATATGGGAGCAGCATGTGGAGGTTTTGTTTTGCCATTGCCAAAGAGCTTTATGGCCATTCTCTGACCATCTTAAAAAAAAATGTTTTCATACTATCCAATTCTGCTATGAAACTCCCTGGTAAATGTTGATATGGTAATTAGTCTTGTTAATTTCACATCAATCACTATTCTGGTGATTGCCAACAGATTTCTTTATTTTTTTTTTTCACTTTGCCTGGAAGGTTTGAGGTAATATATACTGAATGGCTGTTGGTAATTTTGATATGATATAGTAACCTATGATCAATATTCCGGACTAGAACAGTGAAAAAATGAAGTTTTAACTTTGATTGTGAAGGTGCACTTAGTCTTATCATCAAAAAATTGTCAGTGGGGTACCCATCTATAGCGTTTCCAAAAAAAGGAACATTGAACTAAGTGTTACAGCAAAAAGTATCTACTCCCATGCTTTATTCTAAGCTAGTAGTTTAACCCTAGAGCCAATGTTTATCTGACATAAATTTGGAGAACATACATGAAGAGAACTGATTTAGGAAACTATCCAGAATTATTTAATAGAATTTTCCAGTTATCTGATGTCCAAAGAGGCCCCAAGGTAGGACCTACTGAGCACCAACTGGTTTATCCATTCTTACAGCATTTTCTTAGGTTTAGTGAATCCCTGCAGCAATTTAGGAATCAGGAGATGCTCATCTCTTGCTGGTGTTTCATGTTCTTTCTGAAGTCATACTTATCACTTTTGTTAAAGTAACTCTCCCTAAAATTTTTATGTAATCACTTTAGCTGGAAGTAATTTTTGGGGAATTTTGAAGAGTGATAGCCTATACCAGGTTAATTTACAATGAAATGAAGTGACTGGCTCACTGCAACTGCCTTTACTAAATCTCAGTCTTTCTGAGAAAAAAAATGCATTTGTGGCTGCATGTGTCTACCAAAGAGCTGCCTTTGGTGCTTTGTTTTTGATACCAAAGATAATGCTATTGGAAAAAAAGAGTATGGCTGCAAAGCACTTCACAGACATGGTAGCCTATCAGACTATCCAAGAATCTTAACAAATATCTTTTAATTGATGTGGTAGCCATAAACTCTTCCTAATCTTCTAGGTCTTTTGCAGTCAGCAATTAGAAATGCAGTAAATGGTGAACCATTTTGTGTCACCTTGCAGTCATGCATGGAAATCGTTTTTCAAAGTCAGATTCAGAAGGTACTCTTTTTATAAAAATCAAATTTTGTTTGTACCTATATGATGACACAGTAATTTTTTTACAATGGTAACCTTGAAATATTAACTCACATTTAAAACTTGGTTACCTCCTGCTTAATTATGGGATCAGTCACAGCAATTGAAAATGATGAAATCTGAATAGGCTATCACTCTATTCAGGAAGAAATTGAAGCATTATTAATTGCTGAGGTTAAAAAATTAAATAAATATATTCTCTAACAAACTCTGCCATGGTGTGCAGAAATATTGTCACAAGGCTCTGAATATTAAATAATTATTAATCATTATATGCTACATTGTAAATAATAACAATAACAATAACAATAACAATAACAATAACAATAACAATAACAATAACAATAACAATAACAATAACAATAACAATAACAATAACAATAAATAATAATAATAACAACAACAACAACAAAACAACAACAACAACAACAACAACAGTAATAATAATAATAATAATAATAATAATAATAATAATAATAATAATAATAATAATAATAATAATAATAACAACTCGGGAAGGCACTGTTGCCCGGACTGAAAAAGAAAAAAACACTTTCCAGATAATATTAATAGAGATAATATAAAAACAGTTCTTTAATGGAAGCTTCCAGGTGCCCCCAGGGCTGTGGGCACACGTGGAATGAGAGTTGAACAATTTTTATAAGGTTAATTAATTAGTACAACTAACAAATGTTGTTCAATTAGAAAAGCAGTTGGTTAGGTAATTTCCCCCCAGTTCTGCCCCATTAGAACCCCCCCAATCTTTTAGCCCTACATTTCATTATGTCCACAATGTGTGGTGCAAAACAAAGTGTCCTTGCTAGACTAAAAGGCAAGACTAAACAGAATTCCAAGAAGGTGGCATAATATGTGAGAAAGTGCAGCTACTTTGCTAAAGTCACAAAGTATGGGAAACTATGCAACTGTATGTTAAAATCTATAAATCTACAAATACACAAAAAGCAAAAATCTTTGGGCATCAGCACCAGTCATATATTTACAGTCACAGTTGTTTTGTCATACATTTTTGGGGAAGGAGGGAAGGGGGGCTTTGTCAGGGGCCTGAGCTAGAACAATTTCAGCGTGAAACAGATCATGTCTGAGCAGGCAGTTATCCCAATCCACCAGTAACAAAAACATTTAGTTGGTATGATTCTTTCTTTTCACCTTCTGAGCTGCTCTAGGAAGAACACAGCAGATGAACAGAAGTCAAACTTATTATTTCAAAGTGACAACTTTTTCTTGCCCCATTCTTTCTGGCTGGTGTCCTGAGAGGTGGTGTGCCTTTCTTACAGCTTATTGTGTCATTGCAGCAGATGCACAAAATTAATCAAGCCATCTCCACAGTTATTCAAAAACATTCAGTGTGAACTGCTACTTCTTATCTCAAAGGGGAGGGAATATAGTTTCTTGCACTTTCAAGAAAAACCTGATTTCGCCTTGGTTCATGTTGTTTTTTGGCAGATTTGGGAGTAAAAAACTATCCTGCTCACAATTTTTAAAGATTTTTGTTTTGAAGTAAATTAAAAAGGAGAGAGTGGGGAGTAGATTAGAAGGATATTTCTCTAAATGAGTGAACTCTAGTACTGTATCCCAGGACATTAGGATGGACCAGAGTACCACACTGGCAAATATTGATATGTGTTAGGAGAAAAAAGGGCTATAGAGAGTGCCAACCATGGGAATAATCACAGCTGAAATTAGATCATCAGATGTGGTGAAGTGGATCAACTTCTCTAGCCATTTCATTTTACTCATGGCAAAATTCCAGCTGTGAGAGCCACTGTACAAAGAGCAATGAGTTTTCTTTGCACTGCACCCCCAGGGTAAAGGTGTGGGAATGTTAATGGGTTAATGTGTGAATTAATTAATGTTAAGGGAATGTATGAAATGTGTCTCAGACTCCTCTTAGCAGTTTTAGAGGAAGAATGCATTTGGTGTATGCTCCAGCTCTGAAGCCTAACATATCTTAATGACTAATTATTTTACTCCATTATGTTTCTCATTGATCAGGCTTAAGGGGGTTGGGATATTTTTTCTTTTATGAGAGGGGGGATGGAGGGTCGTGTGGGGTTTGATGTTGTTTTGGTGTGGTTTCTTTGTGGTTTTTTTTTGTTGTTGTTGGTTTTGTTGTTTTCTTTTTTGGTTTTGTTTTTTTTTTATCCTAGAGGTATCTCTCTTTCATGGACAGAAGCCCTTGTCCATGGGTTTCAGCACGAAAATTCAGATTTTCAGTACGATCAAGATAACATTTAGCACCTTTCCTTTCTGTAGTTCTTTATGTTTCCTTTATACATCAGTCACACTGGCCAGAGCTGCCTAGAGTGGGTCACACAAAGATGGTGAAGGTCCAGCAACGTAAGTATGGGGGAGGCTCAAGGGGAAGGTACAAATTCTTATCAAATTGGAGAAATTCTGAGTTTACAAAGTCACTGTCCAATGAGAAAGGTAGGGGGGAAATCTGGATCACAGGGACTAATGAGACACACAGTATGAGGGGATTTCCAAAGAGGAATTCCAAGCAGGGGCTGGCACAAAGCAGGATTGACAGGTAGTGTAGGGTAGGTTGGCAAGGTGGGTGGGAGGGTATAATTTTGGACTAAGCCATTAGCTTGGGCAATAACAGAGCATACCATTAACAAGAAATACACTGCAACATAGTTCAGCACTCAAACTGTGCAAAGAGAATGAATTTTGTTATATCTTACATATGTAAAGGAAACATTCCTTTAAAGTTGCAATGAAATTTTCTGTCTTGATGGTACATTTGAAAAATATTTATCAGAGGACTTTATAAATGTCAGTATTTTCCAGTGTTTTGTGGGGGTTTAGTCACACCACCATTTAGTTATAGAAAAAATGTCACCAGAATATTTTCTTTACTCTATTAGACAAAATTGTGAAAGCTGCGTCTTAGGCAATGACAATACATTTTTGTCATGGTGAGAAAATTAAATCAACCCTGTTTTTAACAAAAAAAAACAAAAAACAAAAAAAACCAAAAAACAGCCATACAATTCACCATTAATTTAATTCCCTTCCACATTTTTTGTTAATATCGAGTGCTTAGTACTTGTGAGATAGCAAATGCTTTCAGTTAAAAACAGAAGGGAGTCAATATGTCTAAATATACTGGAAAATGCAAGGAAGAGCTCTTTGAGCAGCCTTCAAAGATAACTCATTAATCTTTCCTGAGATGGAAAGACTGCATTCATAGGTGAGTAAAACAACATGAAACATATACATAGAATACTTCACCTTTAGTGTGTATAAATTTGTGAAAGAGACCACACTAGGTTTTTCCAATGTAATATTTATAAATTTGCTCTTGGTCATTATAAATGTTAAGTCAAGCAAAATATAATAAAAAGAGTAAGCAAGATGAAAGTTTTTTAGAACTCCACAACTGTGCTCTTCCTTTCGCTTTTCCAGCCCCATGGTTGTTTTTGGATTTTGCTGCTTTTTTTGCAGCATCCTCTCCTCCACCTTTACACACACCTGCACAGTTAAGAAGGAAAGGGCAGGCAGCAGTAGGGCAATAAAGGTTTTTGGGCTGCTTACACCTCACACAGGGGTGTCTGCTGGGATCCACCAAGGTGAAGCTCTCAATGACACAGCACAAACTTCTGTCTCTGGAAACAGAGAAGAGGAAGAGAGCCTCACCTCAGACCTGCCAGTGGAAGTATGTCCTCTCAAAATTAATTTAGAATAATGTTATATACAAGAAAATAATGGGGAATAGTCAGCATGCATTCACCAAAGTAATTCAGTTTCATTGCCCTCTGCAATCAAGCAGCTGAATGAGCAAGGTGGAAAGTACTGGATGATCTCTACCTCCCAAAACATTCATTTGTAAAACAAAAATTGAGGCCTAGGTGAATTAAAAATTTGCTTGATGTGGATGATTCAAATGCCCCTTTAGGGCCCCCTTGGAACCTTCTCCCCTAAGATAAGAAATCCTTCCTTAGGATGACTCATGCTGGAGTAATGTTCACCCCCCTGTGTTACCTTGCAGAGTTGTTCTTGGTTTTATCTCTTCTAGGTAGTTGGTCACTTCTTTACCTCAAACTTTAAAGTAATTGGATAGCTTTCAGCTTATAACTCTTTTCACTTTTCAACTCACCTCGACCCTATAAAACCCCTTTGATATTCTATGTATTCGGACCCCTTTGTAGAAATAAAGCTGCCTGTGGAATCTCGGTGCAGCTCTGCCAGATTTCTTCTCTCACTGGCTCAGAGAGTGCTGCAAGCAAGATGAAATCACAAAAGAGCTGATAAGCCTAAGCCTAGGCTTTGCTTGCACTTGAAGCACTCTGTAGCTGACTTCTGCCTTGAAGCAGCCAGGAGATCTGTTCTATTCAGAATGTTTATCTGTGGCAGCCAGGGGCAAAACCCAGCCCCAGCAGCTACAGCTAGACTGTCAGGTATGAATTGTAGCAATGGACTGATATCCAGCCAGCAGACAGAAAAAAACAGAGCATTCTAGAGATCTTCTTAGGAATGATTAGTTGACTTGACGACAGAGTGCACCCTCAGTAGGTTTGCAGACCATGCAGAACAAAAAGCAAAGGTCCCTTCCTCAGTTTCTGGAAAGATTGCTAGGTGGGATGCTGAGCTGGTCTTATTTAGTGTGGGGGAAAGGATGTCAAGGGATGGTCTAACTGCTCCAGAAAACTACTCATGGGAATGATGTTTCACTGACATTTTCAAGTCAACCAGGTAGTACAAGACTAACTTGTAAATGACCACAAATTGCAGTCTGAGATATTCATAGTGGACATCAGGAAGAACTTCATGGCAAAGTAGTGCAGTATTGGCAGAGCAACCCAGAGAGCCTGAGGAATCTTTGTCCTTTGGAGTTTTCAAGATCTAACTAGGGAAATTCACAGTTAAGCTGATCCACTACTTATGATACCTTGAGCAGGGGATTGGAGGACAGACTTTCAAAACTACCTTTCAATTAAAACAAACCTCAGTGTAGAAAGGAAAATTCTAAAACTACGTTTATTCTAGCTGAATTATGTATATTTAGCTTCTGATACATATAAGCATTATTATTTTTCAGTGAAACAAATACTCAAAAACTTGTTTACCATGTTCAAAATATAATCTGCAATGGCATTTGTAGAATATTACACCCATCTTTCTCACATGTTGTAACAAACCTCTTCATGATTGTTTGCTTTTTTCTTTGTTATCTCAGTGTGAAACTAAAAAAATTTCCTTCTTTAACAAATTGGTATTAATTAAGATATGCCAGAACTGAAGAAAATACTTGCTCTTAAAAACTGTGACATTATACATTCCTTAAAGTAAAAAATCAGCCTGCAGAGAGTCATGATACACCAAATACACAACTAAGATTAAGCAATTTGCTTTAATTTATACTACACTTGCAATACTTCATGCAAGAATCACTTAGAAATTGAGGACAACTTAGTCTTTGTTCTTTTCTACTGTGAAAAATAAAGGTTGCTTGATAAGTTTGAGTATATAGTGGTGAGTGCCACTAAAAGCAATAATGATATTTCTGCAGATTTTCAGAAAGAAAATGTATTCTTAAGAATTTAGTATAAATTAATTTGAGGTTAATGGAGCACTGTTTTTATCTACATGTGGAACTGATTTGCAAGTACTTATCTTCAAGAGTACAAGACATTTTTCTTAAATGAACTTTATCATTGGATTATTGCACAAAATTTGCATTGTTACTTGCTGTCATGTAATTCAGGGTTCAGAATCAATTGTGTTACTGTTACAATCTCATAGCTGAGTCATGAGAGATCAAAACTACTCTAAACCACACTGAGTAATTTTTTTGGATATCACAACATGACTCATTGCTGTTAGAGCAGGAATTTTGCTTTTATTAATTTGTATTTTATTTTCAGCTTCTCTGTAGTTTTTATTCTTCTCTTTATCCTTCTCTTGCACAGCTTATTTTCAATTTTAAATTTATTATTACTTCAGTTCTGTTTCAGTGAACATGCAAAGGCTTGGACATTTGGAGAGTGGGTGAATGCAGAAAACTACCTGCATGAGCTAGTGTCTACTTACAGATTTAGAACAACTAAGCACAGTTTGAGCATTTTTGTGGTTAATCAATTTGCATCAATTTGGAACCTCTAGGTCAGAAGTTTGTTAGGCTAAAGAAGTGAGTCTGCATCTCTGTTCTATGGATGTACATGAGAATTATGGCAAACCAGTGAAACAAATGTCACTTTTTGCATCTAAAAACATTTGACTTTGTGGCAGTCAGAGAAAGTTAACACAAAACACCTTTTCTAGCACTTAATATGCATTTATAAACTGGCTGAATTACTTGTGCTGGGCTGCTTTCCTTACTTAATTCATATAAAAAAGGATGGCTGTTTGTCTTCTTGAGAGGCAGGCAGCAATGAGTGGAATATTGTGTGACACAGAAGAGGCTTCTTAGAACATCTATCTTTTGATGTTTATGAGGAAAGAGCATACAGAATTTAGGTCTTTTTTTAGTTTAGTGAATAATATAGGAAAAACATCCATAGACATCAGTAAAGTGATGAACACTTTGTCTGGGCAGAACTTAGTAATAGCACCTGGGATAATCAGATGCTCAAAATATGCCATACTTATCAGAAATAGAGAATTATCTTAGAACAGATATCTTTATTTAAGGAAACAAGAAGAAATGTAACATTTCTGCCTACATACCATTCTGTTTAACAAACTGCAATAAGGCTAATGTAATTAATTCTTCCTCTCAAGTAGAGGAAGCCAAATGATTTCTGTGTTTTAAGCTATTATTAGTCTGTGGTGACTTAGTAAAGAGGAAGCTTTTACATGGTGCAGTTAATTACACTTAGAGCTCCACCCTTTCTTCAGCAGGCAAAATTCCACCCCTTGAAATGTGCATTATTTATGAGTCACCT
Source organism: Oenanthe melanoleuca (assembly GCF_029582105.1). Taxonomy (NCBI): domain Eukaryota; kingdom Metazoa; phylum Chordata; class Aves; order Passeriformes; family Muscicapidae; genus Oenanthe; species Oenanthe melanoleuca. The sequence goes on along the minus strand of NC_079362.1, from coordinate 1,811,490 downwards.
TGTATTAGCAAAGTAAATATATTTTCTAGATTTGATTTTTTTTTATTTCTATTGATAGACTTGGACTATTCTAATGCAGAGGTTCCTAACATGAACAAGGATATGATGGTTATATCCTGAAAATCTGCCACTACACTGCAGATTTCTCTGGTATTTACCAAAAGCTTCATCAAAGCTATCTTGGGTACAATTACTATAACCCTCTTAGGAGGAAGGCAAAATTATGCTGTATTTGACATATCTGTGCCATTTTCCTTATTTGCAGGAGTCCCACGCAAAACTTAAAATCATTTAAGATTATTTTGTTCTGCAGTAAATGAAAACATTACCAGTATTTTATTTAAACTCTTGCTCTGCTGCAAGATATGGTAAATACTACTTCTGGGTTTGTGTGCCACAGAATACTGCTTATCCATATACTTGCTGTAGATGGGAATTCTATGGGGAAAATGAGTTTTGACAGCAAAGGCTCTTGAAAAATATGTGTACATATATTACATTGTAACATATATATATGTATACATATATATATGTATACATATATACATGTATATATATTGTATACATATACATGCACATATACATATACACATCCACATCATATACATGTATTTAACACCCATCACACTGGAATAACTGGAATAATAATGTATTGTGATAATAATGCTTTTTCAGTAGAAGCACCTTTACTATAGAAAAAAAAAAAGACATGGTTAATTTTTATCGTGGAAGAAATGTCATGGTTTATTTAACATTTATGCTTTTTTTTATTTCCATTTTCCTCCTAATGTATCCCAAATCAGTGAAATCTCACCACTAATAGTCCACAGGATGCCTAGTTCATTAATTTTTTGCCTTTAGTTCAGTATCTTTACCTTGTGGCTGTACACTGTAGTGACCACTGTGATTCCAACCCATTGGTGAATGGCAACCATGTAAAGTTCTTTTCATCAGCAGAGTGGATCAAAATTGTTGGATGCTTAATAATAGGTAAAAAATGCCCACTGGTAAAACAATTTCTAATTTGGTTTGGGAAGCTGGAGGGTGGGTTGGTGGGAAAGGAGGCAAGCAGGTCTGCTGGCTGGTTTTTGGTGTCTGAGCAAGGAGGAGCATCAGATGGGGACACTGACCTGCCAGCACTGCCTTACCTGAGACACTTTGATTTTGGCAAGGGAGTAACCATCACAAAAAGGGGTAAAAAGGCAGCTGGAATTGAGAACTTCCTCATGTCTTTCAGCTTAATCCATTGCAGCAGGTGGATCAATGACTATCAGGCAGGTATTGCAAGGAATCTTTATCTCCTTGTGCTGTTTGGCTTGTTGGCAGCCTTTCTCTCTCTTCAACAAGTAAATCACAGTTGTATATTCCTGCCACAGCTTCACCCCCATGTGTACTGGGAAATTTAACTCAACACCTTCATGTTATATTAGTATTAGGATTATGTGTTAGAAGCACGTATAATGCTGCTGAGCTCTTTGTTAGCAAGTTTATTTTAATATTTTACTGTAGTCATTGACAGGCATGCAGAAGCTTATAGAAGCATGAAAAAATGGCCAAATTATTAAACTCTCTTGGAGAAAGCAGTTTCTATCTTCCTAATGAAGCCAGGATTGCTGCAAGTAGCTATTCACTTTGACAACAATTGCACTGAGATCAAAGGGGATATGAAAACCATGACAATATGACTGTATTTCATGCACCATGAGGCAGAGTTAGTATAGATAAGACACATCATTAGTCAAGGAGATCTTTTTCCATTGAGAACCCTTGGCTGCTCCGTGTCTTTTTCCTCCCATATCCTTTCCAAGTCAGTATCTGTTTAAGCAGAAAACAGATTCCTTCCCCCTAAGACTATGACAGAAATAGGCTACGGATTCAAGGCTGTGTCCAATCAGTGGCAATATGCACAGTAATATGTGGCACAGCTTGTGTAATGAAGTTCCCAGCATGCAGCCTGGAAAGGTATCCTCAAGTGTGCAGGGTGATTTATTTCTTCTGTCAAGAGGCAGGACAGGCAGGACTTGTCCTTCCCCACAGTCCCTTCAAGAATACTCTGTCACCCCAGGAAGCTGTAATAGCTTCTCCACATTCAGGCTTTGTTATGTGGCTTGGAACCCTCTTTTAGCAAGGTTACCCTCCTGGTCCTTTCTGTCATCTGTACTTGCTTGAGAAGTTGAATTGTAAGGAGGAATAGCAGATTTGCACCTTCTATTTACATTTGACTTTACATTAGCATGCTGAATGATAAATAAGAAGGTGTGCTTACTGTGACTGAAGCAAAGAAACTGCCTGCAATTGGTGCAGTACAGTTAATTCCTACTTTTTAATGTAATGACAGGACACAGGAAGATCTTATGGTGTGTGTATTAACTGTGAAAAACATCCAGCCTAAAAAACATTTTTTAAATGGCTATTAACAAAGGGGCTTTATAGGATAGCAGAAGTCAATTGATGGAAATGCCAAATTAATGAATTACTCCCTGCCCTCTTCTTAACTTTATTTTGCTCATTCAATATACTAAAAAAACTGCACTCTGATTTTTAGACTTATCTGCCTTAGAGACATGGCACTTGGTTTCATCAGATCTGTAGAAGCTCACTAAGTGCTATTGCAGTAGCTTTGCTTTCTGATATGTGTAGTTCTAAATGTTTTTGTCAGACCTAAGAAACTATTAATTACGTATATTACCAAATGAGAAGATTGACCAATTTCTTACTCTGTGTGTAGATTCCATATCTTCTGTCTTTTTGAAGTAAATTTCCCAGAGATTTTACCAGTGAGTGTATGGAGTGCAGTGCAACCTCAGTGCCCTGATTAGAACAGCTAACAAAGAACACTCCTGCCTAGACTTGTGAATACTCACACAGATGTTTAACAAGAAGATCTTCATTTTGGAATCCCACTGGAGCTTTTTCCAAAATCCCTCTTTAGTCTGAGTTGTTCAGTACCCTAGTTTAAGTCACAGAGATTCATAAGTTTGTCTCTCTAGTCTCCAAATACTAGAATGGAGTGCTGCTTTCTCCTAAGATATTTCTGCCACTCACCATTATTTAGGTTTTTTTTTAAGATATCCGGGGAAGGATGCTGCATTAATGGATTATGCAGTTTTTGTGTGGCTTTTCAAGCAGCTCAGGTGGGTAGATGCTGAACTGCTATCAGTTGCTTCTATCTTCCTTTGATACAGGACTGAAATGCAAGGCCCACTGCAATCTGGTTTTCATCTTTGTAGCCTCAGGAGCTTCCCAGAGCTCAAGCATCAGAAGACCCCACCTTTTAGATGGATCTCTAGTGGACCCAGGGGATCCACTTTATCAGTTTTGAATCAAAGCACTTTATATGTGCTTCTGAGGAGCAGGGGGACACTTTTTTTTGGTGCCATTTTGAGTCCCTTTCAACCACAAATCCTAACCATCTTTCCCCTGACTGTACCAGAAATGTGCTTGCCAAACCTCCAAATGTAATGTGACATAGTCCTTTCTTGATCAATGGAATGTCACTGGAAAGATCAAACGTGGGCACACAGGGAATGGAAGCATACAATGCCAGTTGTCAGGGTGAAAATTGGATGTTGCATTTTTTTAATGATATTTTTGTCATTTTTGGCCATGTGGATAATCACTGTCAGCTGTCTTGAATGTAGTTCATGCCTTCCTGGAAACATATAACAATTCCTACATCCTTTGGAAAGAAAGCACAGAGGTAAAACACAGAAATGTTACATTAGTAGGTGACACGAAGTTCTGAAATATTGGCTTATCCCATTTTTATTAAAAAGACCCTAATTAAGAGACCATCATAACAGTTTTTTTAAAAATGTTCATTCCTGGAATCTAGTACAGATTTACATCTGACTGGAGGTGTGATACTAGAAGGAGATATTTCTCTCTTACAGTGTTTTGACATATTTACATCCTTCACAGGAAATAAAAGAAATCTGTTGATTCTTTTCGTCCCAAAGAGGGCAAATGATTACAGTATATGTGAAAAATTATTAGGAAGGTTTTTCCCTAATAAACTGGAACTGGGTTTGCAAAGTTCCATCCTACTGAGAAGGCTGTTTAACAGCTAATTAGTCAGGGATAACTGGATTCACTTTATTGATGCTGTTACTGGTAAGCCCAAGGGATGCAATTTTAAATGAGGATGAAACTCAGCCCTGGAAATGGGTGACATTTGTATCTACTTCTTAACAGGCAGTTCTCACTGAAATTGATAGACCTTAAAGAAGACAGAGCAGCCTAAATGGTCTCCCTTTATCAGAAATACAGAGGGACCACGACTCCTATAATTCATAAATCCTTCATGAGCTTCTCTTGGGGAGTGTGGTTCCATAGAAGGTAATGAAGGGATATATCTTTAAGTCATAATCTAATTTTCCAACTCCAGTCAGCCAATTTCCAGACCTAATGAGATGTGGCAAGTCTGAAAATCTGTTGAGGATTAGGGAGACAAATGGAATTACCCAATCTGACTGTTCTAACCCTAAATATATCAAATTTGATTTTTCTTTCAAAATTCTTACAGAATTTAGGTAGGTTAAATCACCTTTAAAAAAGGAAATTAAAAGACATAACCATAACAAAAGTAGTCTTCTGAAGAGATTTTCAAAATATTTTGAACTATTTGGCTACAAATATTCCAATATATCATAAACCACACTGTAAAACTTTTGGTTGAAAATGGGCTGTTGAATGCCATAGAAATTTTTACTGGATAACAGCAAACAATCACATGCTTTACCCTCCTCTTCTCACCAGGGAAAAATAATTTGACTAATACTTTTGAGGAATATTTGCCCTTCTTCTGTTCTATGCAAAAGCAGATGCATCAAGCCATTCATTTTTAAGCAAGTCAGAAATCTGCAATAACAAAGACACATTTTTGTTTGTTTTAATATTGAATTCAGGACCAAATAAAGTTTACTCTCAGTATCTCGATTATAAATTAAATACTTTCCCTCTTTTTCACTTCAACACAAGGAATAATGTCAAATTTAATCCATATAATAAAATAAACCCTTTGTCCACTAGGATTTTAGTACTTTGGTACGTCTAACACAGATTCAAAAGACACTAACAAAGTCAGAAATTTCTCACTGAATGTGTAATTAAATGCTTTTAAAACTTTTTGTCAATGACTAAGGCTAGCAGCAATTTGATTTCTCATCCAAAGTATAGAAAAATGCACTAAACAGCAGACTTGAATGTCCTTTCAGCTACCTGGTGAAGCTGCCAGTGAATAAAAAGATACTTGCTTGATGACCTGGATTTTGGGGAGAATAGAGAGAGGAGGAAAACCCTACATGGTGGAGGGTTTTTAAACATGAATGTGAGCAAATAGAAGAGGTAGGAGCCAGGTTGATGTAGCACACCGTGCAATCTGTTCACTGCACTTGGGCTGCTAATTAAAAAATGACATAGACAGTGCTGTATGAATGCACCACAACCTGCTGAAGGTCTGTCAGATTTTCCCTTCGCTTTCTCATATTTGAATATTCTTTAATAAGAGGTCTTAACTGAAAGCAGGCTATGTCTCTGTAAAAGTGGAGAGCAGATATATCAGCTTAAAATCCTTATGCTTTATGTGTGTATATATGTCTTTCAGCTCCCTTGAGCATTTCTAAGACAGCTACCCTAATTCATAAACACAATATGTAAGTTCTGAGGTTTTTTTTCCCTCTTGCTTCTGGGAACTAAGATATAATGGAAAGTTAGAAATACAACCAATAAACATACATGTGAACATGGCAATGAATTGCATATCTACTACTATAACTACTTTTGTTGCTAAAAAATATTATTTTTATGAGGTATGCATTAAGAAAAAGGGATGAAAGCATACTGCTACTTTCAACAGTACACACTCTGTGTCTTTCCATAAGATATGCTTCTTTTTCATTTTTATTTCTTCATCTTACCTGACAGTTCTTGTTTCTACATCTCAGAAAGCCAGCTTCCCCTCTTTGTAGTTAACTTTTCCCCTATCCTTCAGCAAGTAGTATCAATGGAAATTTTTTGTATTAACTGGATTACATTATATTAACTGACACTTCTAAGTACAAAACATGTTTTAATGATACTGGTGATTAGAAGCAGTTTGGAGATTAACCTGGAAGCTTATCTAAATTTAAAAATCTCAAAACTGAAAAAAAAAAAAGCTTCCTTTCTAAAGTGATGAGGTTCAGAAAACTTTTTAGAGTGGGGAAAAAAGAGGTCCTGGTAGTGGTGACTCCACATGGAGAATTACTCCACAGTAAGACTATGAAGAAGAGTTAGAAGAAAGAGGGTTTGGGGTTATTTTGGATGGTCCCCAGATGACATTTCCCTCTCAGAAAGAATCCAGCCACTCCAGACAGATGAGAAATGGTTTGATTCTGAAACCTGTTGATGGGATCCATGCAATCCGTGTTGCTGAGGAAATGAGGGAGTTGAGTAAAAATTACACAGTGTCTGTCCAAAGATAACAGCTGTGATTCCAAAGTAGATTTCCATGTCCTTGCAGGAAAAAGGATTACACTAAGTAGTACATATTATTTGAGGAATTGCAACCAGAAAACATGGCAGGAGTGCATGTACTTTTTTGCTACATTTAGTTTTCCTCAGGGAAAGGGGATGTTACAGGGTATTTGTGATGCTCTCTCTGCCCGAAAAACTGAATTCTGGTCTCCATTCTGGTCCAAAGACCAGAGTTAGATGTCATCTAGAGCAAAGCTGGACATACCAGGATCTGTTTCAGTCATGAGGATGTCCATGAGCTCTTCCAAAGGTAACCCTTTTTGCAAGAACTGGAACTTTACAAAAGCTACGTGGGTTAGGACCCAAGGTTTTCTTCTAAGTTCCCCATCAACTATAAGCAAAGGCTTTCTGAAGTTAGTCTATAAAGTTTATTTCAGCAGATGCCTTCTTGGAAATGTAGAGTTTTAAGTGTCACAGTATCCTGGTACTTTCTATAATGTCTTAAATGTAAAAAGACTCTAGATAGTGTTACAGTAAGTTTTAGAAGCCTTGTTTACATTAGTAGATATGAGCTTGATGTTCATTAGTTCAGTAATATTTTTTCACTTTCTCTTTTTATCTCAGTGAGAGATATAGTGTGGTGCAAGGGCTGCAGAGTTGTGGATAGCAATCTGCTATTTTCAGGCCTTTCCTTACCAAGTTTCTGCATAGCCATAATCAGATCACTTCTCTCTGACTACTGCACTGCACAGAAATATTCTATGAAATAGTTAGCCAATAACTTTAAAGCATTTTGAATATGGAATGAATTACATAAATACTATAGGTTTAGACTTTTCTCTGCATTGATGAGACAAATGACAAGAAATTCTCTTTTGGCAATAAAAAAGATGGAAGAATGGAGGGGAAAAAATACAAGAAAGATGACAATGTAAAGTTGTGCTTTTCTAGAAGCGTCTATAGAAGTGTATGTAAAATTGTCATAGCCTGTAATTTAGACTAGGTGTCTCTAAAATTATTGTTCTAGAACATGGAAGAGAGAATTAGAATCCTAGCCTATTTCAAGCTCCGTGGAGAAGAATGGATTGTATTTCTGGCTTGAAAAGTGCATGAGCAACTTTAAATGACAGAGATAAAAGCCAGCAGCAGTTTTAATTTATGCTAGGGGTTTGTTTTCAAGACTGAATGCTCCCAAAGTCAGGCACCATGGAAGAGAAATCAAGATCCTTTACACTTGCAATCCTCAGAGCAGAAGTGTAATAACCAAGGCAGAGACTCAGACCAGCAGGGATACTGAGCCATTTATTGAGAGAAATCAGCTGGTTTAACACATTTCTTCAAGACATAGCTTTTCCTATAGTGTGTTTTTCACCCATCACACATTGCCATGTCAGCAACATGTCTTCTTAATGTTCCTCTGTGGGGTGAGCACACGTTGTTCAGGTTCTGGCAGGCTCCTCTCTGTGGAGTGTGCTGCCCTGGACATTTCTTTCCCCCAAGGCCAGGCAGAGAAAAGACTGTCTGTGCTGCCATGGCGTTCTGCAGGTGCATCCCACAGCCTGTTACTCAATTCTCTCTTATCTCTCTCTCCAATTCCCCCTCTTTTGTTTTCAAACTGTAGCATTGTAACATTTTTCAGTCTTTATCAACTAAAACAAACACTCCCAGCATTATAACACGTTTGACCCACTGCCCCAACCAAACAAGCTCCATTCATTTTTTCCCCTCAGCTTCCCCACAAGCTGATGGTGAAGCCAGGGTAACTAAGGCTGGTCAGACCTATCATGGTACCTGCAGGTTCCTATCATGGATGGAATCTGGGAACACAACCATATCCTCGCCTCCAGCTTATCTGTGGAAAGAGTTCTTCCCATTTATCAGTTACCTGAGCTTTTTCTAAGGGAGCCTGTGATTCATTAAAATGTCATTAGGCCATTCTGAACACAATTAAAAAATGAAGAACATATAAGGTCTTTTTCAGTCTTTTGAGGGGGGGTACATCCCACCTTTGCACTCTCCCTTTTTTGTTGTAACAACGTTATGGACCCATTCAACAATCTCTTGACCCGTGGGGGAATATGGAATATCCGTGACATGGTGCAGCACCCACAAATGAAAAAAATTTCAGCCATCTGTTTGGATGTATAGACTGGCCTGTTATCAATCTTTATTATGGAGACAGATTTTCCAAGGGCTACAAAAGCAGACAAAATATGACACTGGATGTATTTTGCACATTCACCCGTATGGACAGAGGCAAAAATATATATAGAAAAGCTATCAATCATAACAAGAAAGTATTTCAACCTACCAAATTCAGAAATATGTGTAATAACATGCACATCTCTTACTGTGAACAGTTAACTAATACATCTAATAAAACAATTATCAACTGCTTAAATACTCTACCATCACCCAGAGTCTGCAATTCCTGGGGAGCCAGATTTCACAGTGAGGACCTGGAGGACCATTCCCACAAAAGGTGTCCAAGTTTACCTCAAAAGGGGGTCCATCTTTCAGAAGACAACATCAGCAAGCCAAAGTGACTTGATCACAATCTTAGTGCAGAAACACTTGGGCCTGTTGACAATACTCCCCTCAACCAGCCAGGGCCAGGTCTTGGTCAGGCCCAAAGTTTTGACTGGGATGGTTTCCCTGTAATACCCTACAAGCAAATCTTTGTTAATGTCAGCTAGGTACATGATCTCATAAGAGATTATCTTCCCCATGGTGTCCCCAGGATTGTGACAACATTGTAGGAGATGGTAGCCCTGGCTGTAGGGCTCCCATAGGCACAAAAACATCACTGATTTTTCTATGACAGTGCAACAATCACCATCTGTATAAAAAAAAACCCAGGAGATTTCCACGGACGAGCTGCAGAAAAAACACGGTCAGCTCACAGCTGCCTCTGCACAAGCCAGTGCAAATGCTGCAGGTCCTGCTGAGGAACGGGCCACCAGCCCACCTGTTTCTCCTTCAGGAGGGTCTACATGGTTGTCACAATCCTCTCAACCCCAGTGCGAGTCGTGATGGTTCGTTCGACCCCAGGGTGCAAAAGACAAAAGTGAGAGACTCAGGTTTGTTCAGCAGAAAGCAGTGATGCAGTTTATTGTGTGAAAACAATTCAGTTTTTGCTATAGAAGAGAGAGAGAGAGCAAGAGAGCGGGGGGTGAAGGAAATGAAGTAAAAGGGGAGAGAGAGAGAGAGAGGGAAAGGATGGGATGGAGCTGCCAACAGAGGGGACGTGTCCTCGTGGCCGTCCGACGAGACGAGATGCGTCTTCAATGCTTTGGGGAGAAAGAGATCTCAGAGTCTCTTTAGGAAACTCACTTTTTATAGTCCTTTTCCAAAGCAGGTGACCTCTGGCCAAAAGGTGGGGAGATGTATGGACTATTGTATTGGGAGATCATCGCTCCATGAAGCAGGAGCTGGAACAGGGCGCTACAACCAGTGCCCTGCTGAGAGCAGCTGCCATGGCAGCACCAGGCACAGCTACCAACAGTCCTGGGCAAGCATCCACCTCAGCCAGGCCAGAACTCACTCCAGAGGGAGCAGTGGGGTCCTGGGGTCTCAGTCTCTGATGATGGTCGTGAAGCAGATCAGAGAAACTTCAGACCAGCTCTTTCAGCAGTGCTGCCCCGTGAGCAGGGCCAGCCCACACTCCTGCTGCCCAAACCGCCCCCGTGTCCGCCCTCTGCCACCACTGCTGCTGCTGCACGGCTGCGGTGGTGCTGCCTTTGTTGGTGCTGCCAGCTCCCAGGTGCTCCTCCTCACGTCTGGCATGCAGAGGGTCACAGTCCTCCTGCTGAGATGCTGGCCCACCACTTGCCACCATCCCACGTGCTGGCTGCCACCACTCTGACATGCTGTAGCTGCACATACTCCTCATCATCTGCCACTGTGTAAGAGTTGGTCTGAAGTTTCTCTGATCTGTCTCACGACCATCATCAGAGACTGAGACCCCAGGACCCCACTGCTCCCTCTGGAGTGAGTTCTGGCCTGGCTGAGGTGGATGCTTGCCCAGGACTGTTGGTAGCTGTGCCTGGTGCTGCCATGGCAGCTGCTCTCAGCAGGGCACTGGTTGTAGCGCCCTGTTCCAGCTCCTGCTTCATGGAGCGATGATCTCCCAATACAATAGTCCATACATCTCCCCACATCTTGGCCAGAGGCCACTGCTTTGGAAAAGGACTATAAAAAGTGACTTTCCTAAAGAGACTCTGAGATCTCTTTCTCCCCAAAGGATTGAAGACGCGTCTCGTCTCGTCGGACAGCCACGAGGACACGTCCTGTCTGTTGGCAGCTCCATCCCATCCTTTCCCTCTCTCTCTCTCCCTTTTTACTTCATTTCCTTTACCTCTTTCTCTGTCTCTCTCTCCTATCACAAAACTGAATTGTTTTCATGCAATAATCTGCATCACTGCTTTCTGCTGAACAAAACCTGAGTCTCTTTCTTTTGTCTTTTGCACCCTGGGGTCGAACGAACCATCACGACTCCCGCTGGGGTTGAGCGGATCGTGGCACCCTGCCACCACCACACTCTCACAAAGTACAGCCAGAGAGGGAATACACTGCCAGGACTGGCTGCCCCAGGTGCTGCCACTCACTGTGGCTCTGCTCCAGCTGATCCCACTTGCACGGAGCGGTGCAAGCTCTTTTGAATGTGCATCCCCCTCCGTGGTATCTTGTTTTTCCACTGCTGCCCACTGACCATAGAGATGGGGGGGGAAGATCCAGCTCCCAGGGTTGGGGGGCTAGACACCATGCTCCAGCTCTCCCACAGTTCCAACAGACTTAGAGTCAGAGCCTTGTGTTTTTCTCAGTGGTGGCTGTGGAAGCATGGCTATTGGGGTGGCACAAGTGTCCTTCATTTTTCTGCCTTCAGGTGCCACACGAGCCAGGAGAGCCTCACACACAGTCTGCCACAGACACAAAAGCTCTGCCAGCTCTCCATCACCTGTGTATCTTGGGCCCACAAAGGGCTCCCTGAACTGTCCCGTGTCCAAGGGTCAAAAACATTGGTGCCATTTAAATTTGTACCACAGTCTTCAGCCCATAACAAGAGTCTGTCCAAACCGGGTTCAGCTTTCCTGCCATGTTTTTTCAAAATCTTTTCCAACTTCTCTGTGATGTTCTTTGTCCCTGGGGTGCACCACTCCCCATAGCTCTCAGCTGCTATCAGTCAGAGCCATGGGCTTTGTTTCAGTCCCCAGGCTTCATTTCAGCCCCCCCAGAGTCCAGCTCAGCATCATCCCTGGTGCAGCCTCCTGTTGCCTATCAGGTCCCTGATGCAGGGCACCGTTTGCAGCCACCAAGGCACAGACTCAGACCAGCAGGGATCCTGGGGTGTTTATTCACACAAACGAGCTGGCTTCATACACTCATTCAAGACACAGTATTTCCTTATGGGGTGTTTTTCAGCTGCCACACATTGCCACATCAGCAACAAGCTTCCCTAATGTTTTTCTATGGGGTGATCCTGTCCCTAGGGCTCCTCCTTGTCACATCTCCTTGCCCCAAGGTCATGTGGAGACAAGCTTCTCTGTGGTGCCATGGCATCCTGCAGGCAGGTCCCACAGCCTGTATTCTCAATTCTCTCTTCTCTCCTTCCATGCAGCCTAGAGAGACCATCCCATAAAAGGGAGATAAAGTAAAGATTGAGGCAAAGCTGTTTGTCTTTGGTGTCTCATTTAGAAGGTCCTTTTGGAGAAAAAAGCACAGAGTTAGTGACATAATATCATTACAGCATTCTGCAGGAGCAGCTCCATAGGCACGACATCAACAAGAACATCACAGACACTACAGACTGTGATAAAAGTTTGAACTTGGGAAACTGAACAGAAGGAGGATGTTAAAGAGCTGGCAACTGCATTCCATGTGTACTGCATGTTGGAGGTAATATCTTCTTTGAGAGTGAGAACAACAACCTTCCAGGTGCTGGGACTGGAGAAATTCTGAGAGAGCTCAGATTTTAATGGAGCAATAAGAAGTCCTGCACAAAAGGCAAGAGAGACTAAACTTTCAGTACATAGTGGCCATTCATCTCCTTTCTTGATAGACACTAAAAACTTTAGCAACATTAATTTAGAATACTGGTGCCATGAATTATATGACCTCAAGGCCTGATTTTTCTTGTCTATAAAGACAGTCCTTACTAAGATTAATATCATATTGATAAGCATGTTCTTAGTTTCTATTTTTTTCATATCTGCTCAATTATTAAACTCTCTCGCTCTCCAGAACTCTATTTCTAACACTTTTCACAATTGTTGTCCTTATTTACCTACAAAATATTGCATAAAAAAAAGGTTGTCTAAGGCATATGCTTGATCTCATCTGCTCTGTGCAATAGCCATCTGAAAACCATGTTTAGGATAACAATGCAATGCTATTTCTGCAAAGTCTGTCAATAGTCAAAGGTTTATAATTTTGATAGTGAAGAGAATCATAGTAAAATGTTCCCTCTTTAAAGTACAAATGTAGGTTATTACCATTTCATGCTGCCATAATTATTACCACTATGCAAAAGTCATCTGCAATACTAAAACTACACAGGAAAACATCACAGGTGATGTTCTTGTACAAGATGAGATAGAAGAAATATTGTTAATGTATTCCTGGCCCTAAACTGTTTTTTTTTCTTAATTGTTGTTCAGAGCTACTGAAAGTATCATACAATACTCTTACATAAGAACCATTAAATCAGACCTTTTTCCACACAGACAAGAAGCTGTGTATTTCAGTCACTGTCTGCCTCTTTGCATGTGTATGTGAGATAACTGATTTTTACAAGTATAATGAACATTGAAGATCAGTATTTTGGGCTCTTACTCCATCTGAATAAGACACAAAATATCTGAATATAAAGACAAAAAAATGAATCAGTAATACTTATTATTGTATGGTGGAAATAACCTTGATTATTTCTCCTTATCACTGTTTCGTGTGTGACTCTGTATCAGCTGCATACTACTTGGTACTTATATTAGAAGCTTCAAAAATCCTGTATAATCTTCATTATGGTTCTGGAAACAGAAAGTCTTATTTTACTCTATATTTTAAAGTTTTAAGCAGATCTGCAGATTTTGCTTTCGACCAGAAAAATCTACCAAAGTAGCTGATTTTTAATGCAAAATCAAATATCTTCACTCAATAACACTTGCATAAAATTCATATCATTGTATTGCTGGGGTCCTTGCATAAATTACAGAATTTAGTACTTCCTTATTTTTAATTAAAATTTCAACATGCATAATTTAACTCAGGAATATTTACTTAATATTCATATTCAAAATCTTCTGTCAAAACTTTAATAAAATAGTGTATAGAGAGGTTGCTAGCGCATTATTATATAAACTTCCTAATGTAATCTAAATGTCAAACCCCAGGATTAATTTCTTGGGGTTATTTGGTTATTTGTTTGGTATTTTTATTCCACTTCACATTTTGTGAAATAGTCATTAAAAAGCTCCATTCAGATCTATTGGGAGAATTGCCCTGTTATTGCAGAATATTTTGTTTTGGTAGGTTTTTATTGTTCTCAGTGTTTTCTTTCCTGCAAATAGTGTTCCTTAATTGTTTTGTGTATAAATGAAGAAAACAACTGTCAAAGACTCTTTGTGTGGTCATGACAGTATTCCCATTCTTGACTTTATAATTTTATATTAGAAAATTCATCCATAGCAGAATCAGAATGGATACAGCAATATACTAAACTTTGGACCATACCTATTAGCTTGGGATACATTTGACATTTAATCAGTGAAACCTGAATCCTCAGTGTAGGTCTCAGATATGTTTTTTTTTTTTTCTCATTTTGATATTAATAGAGGAAAAAATGGGGGTGAAAAATGTGCCAGTATTTAACCATGATGTATAAAGTATGCAATATGTTCAGGACAGTCCTCATCAGTGTTTGTAGGTGTGTATGTGTCTTACATATTTCATCATGAAATTGCTGAAAGGTATTTTTCCCTTTTAATATTATTCAGCCACCTTTAGATTTTAGCTTCAAGAAAGGATGAAATTATACATTTTTTATTCCATTTTTATGTCAAATCCCTTTTTTTTCTGCAACTTCTCAAAACCAGTTGTCAGAGTTCAGGTAACTAATACCTAATTCCATTGGCCTTCTGAGATTAATTTAATTCAAATTCATTAATTTGTAGAAATTGCCTTTTCTTATATCTCTCCATTGCTTTCTTCTTCCTCTTTCTTTTTTTTCCTTACATCAGTAGTTCTCTGCCCTAAATGTTACTGTACATATTCTGTGAATTGTTTATCAGCTCCACAGTCTACATAACAGCTTAATTTAATTTTTGCAGGACTAGAGGATTTGGTCCTGACTATATTGCTTTTTGATTCTCCATATCTTACTTTCTCAAGTGAGCAGTTGTGACTATGGTACTGCTTGTTGTACATCTTGAACTACTGTTTTCTTCTCCAGAAAGCCCATGGCTATTTTGCAATAAAATATTCAGGGCTCATCACACCGATTTTATAAATTTTGTGCTAGCAGTTTGGTTATCAATTGCATCCCTAAATGTTTACTAGAAAGTGTGATTCCAGCACAAACTAAAAGGGAAAAAATGGAATTAATAAAAAAAATCTTCTGTGTTAATAAAATAAACACAAATCCTCTGACTTGCTGTTGGTGCAGATGAATACAGAACTACTTGACCTGTTTCTCATCAGAACCTGTCTACAGTGGCAGCCCTGACTGTAAGAAATTTCTTTTATCCCAAATACACCAACTTTATCCCAATAACACCATTCCACAGAATGCTTTTATTTATTATTTTTTAAATTATTTTATTTCTTATTATTTATTGCATTTATCTCCTGTTCAAACAAACTTTGTTTATTACAATCTTAGCAATTTATGCATTATCCAGTCCCTTTGGAGGAGCATTTGAAATATTTATGACTTTCAAGGAAAGTTTAGAAGACATATTTTGCAAGTACCACAATATGATTTGTATGGTGGAAACTTACCATTTTCATTAGAATTGTGCAAAATATTGCACGTTAACTGAAACCACTGGTGGGGAAATTTATATTTCTGCTGTCAGAACCGACATAGAAAAATGTTATTCATGCCTCAGGGACTGTAATTTTACCAATTACGAACAAAAGGTTTACTGAGATAATATTTTTTTAGATATTTGTTTGGCTTGGATTTTTGTCTTTGTTTATGGTGGGGTTTTGTTGTTGTTGTTGTTTGCTTGGGGTTTGTGGGGTATTTTGGGTTTTTTGTTTTGTTTTGTTTTTTTGTTTTGTTTTGTTTGGTTGGTTTTTGTTTGTTTGTTTGTTTGTTTGTTTTGGTTTTTTTTTTGGGTTTTTTTTGTTTGTTTGTTTTTTTGTTGGTTTGTTTTTTTGTGTTTTTTTTTTTTTTTTTTTTTTTAACTGAGATTAATCGTTCAGGAGGTAAAACCACCAGACTGGAAATAAGACTGGAAGTGGAAAAACCTGGATTCCCTTCCACAAAAACCCTTTGTGCCAGCATTGGGACCCAGGTAAGTTTCTTTGAACTATTCTGTGAAGGGCCAAGGTGTGGGGTCAGATGAATAGTGTAGATTTATTTAAACTTGCAGATTTAAGATGGTTGGGACCAATGTCTATCAATGAAGCTAGGAAGAAGAAAAAAATCTTATTATTTTGCTTAAACCCTCCAAGCTTCCAAAACAGGAAAATTGTGTAAAAATTGCTTTCTAAAATTTTTCCTTCCCTTTCTAACTCAGTAACTCAGTACCTAACTATTGTCTCGGAAGCCAAACCCACTGGATTTGAAGCATAGATGTTTGAGAGTCTGTGCCTAGGAACATTTCCTCAGGGTGCTTAATTTACAGTGGTGAGGATGCTCTGCAAGTCTTGTGAGAAGAGGCCAAATCTTACAGCAACAGTAGGAACTGGGAACTGGGATGGAACTGGCTTGTTTTGGGAGATAAGACTTTTGTAACTGATATTCTCTCCTCCCAGGGCAGGTAAAGTTTCAAACCTGCCCATAAAAAAATGCAAGAATAAATTTTAATGAACTATGATGAAACATTTAGCATTTCACATTTTACACAATTTAAAATCTATTTATTTTCCTTGTTTTTTTTTTTTTTGTTTTGTTTTGTTTTGGGTTTTTTTGTTTTGTTTTTTTTAAATAAAACTTGTTTCATTCTGGTTTTCCTTATTAATTTTGAGATTTGTACCTTTGCAAAGGTACTCGAGGGTTATAATTTTTCAAGGATTTTTTGATATTAGAAAAAAAACAAGCAAATTGTTCTATGATGTAACAGAACAGAAATTGTACACCTCTGTGTATTTTTTATGGTATACATCCATATAAGTTGGGACGAAAACATACACCAAACATATCTTGAAAACTAGTCTAAGTATAGTAACACAAAAATGAAAACCACTAAATGGAAATTATGACAGCATGTGTACTGCAGTGGTCAAAGAGATCCAGGCTTCTTCTGCTGAAAAAAACAGCTTTTGTTTAACATATAGCCCAGAACAGAAAATGCTTTTCTGTAACTCCACAAAACTAAAAAGCAGTTTTACATGAGTGCTAGTGACCTGGTGAGCAGCCACTTCAGTTCAGACAAGGTAGCTTGTGCCCAACACAGATATCATCAGGAAAACAATGGGACAAAACAATGATATTTACATGTCATAACAGAAAAAATAGCTTTATATGAAAAAAAGCTTCACATTTTTGTTTGCCACAAACAATTTTTTTCAATAATGTTCAATATTGTCCTCTAGAGAAATATCTTTTGCTGTAAAATTATCCCCTTTCCGTCTTTTCAAGACTTTTTTTTAATGTTTATATACAGTAAATAAATTTATATTTTTTCAAGCTGAGACAGACCTTGAAACATAATGTTTCTTTTTATAGCACTATTCACCCACTCAGAAGAGAACAATTCACAAACATAGAATTTAAAATGCATCATAAAATTCATACTTCTTGCAGTATCAATTTAACTCCATACCTCTCCTACATTAATAGCTGTAACCCTTAGAAGTAGATATGAAAGAATTTAAAATGGCAGGGTCCATAAACATGAGCACTTAATCCTAAGGTATTGGAGATAAGACAATCTTAGTCTGGAGAAAATGAGACTCAGAGGTGACCTCTACAACTTTCTGAAAGGTGGTTGTGGTCAGGTGGGGCTGGTCTCTTTCTCCAGGCAGCCACTGACAGAACCAGAGGACACAGTCTCAAGCTGCATCAAGGGAAAATTAGGCAGGATATTAGGAAAAAGTTTTTCATGGGAAGAGTGATAAAATACTGGAATGGTCTGCCCAGGGAGGTGGTGGATTCACCATCCCTGGATGTGTTTAAAAAAGTCTGGATGTGGCACTTGGTGCCATGGTCTAGTTGAGCTGATGCTCTTGAAGGTCTCTTCCATCCTAGTCATACTGTGAATTCTGTGAATCTGAAATGGACCAGGGAAGTAGGTTTTGTTAGCCAGTGGGTGACAGGCCGAACTGGAGACACTGTCACAAAGAGAAATGTAGTATTGACAGGTCCTCGTGCTAGTACCAGGATGAAGTCATCTGCCTCTTGATAAGCAGCACACCAGTTTCCTCCCTGAAGAGCTTGGCATTTTTATGCATCATTTTTACCAAGACACACCCTTTCTGAAGTCTCAGAAGCCTTAACTGAAAACCACTCCTTGCCTACCTTCTGGTGTCCACCGTGGATGTAGCTGCTCTTGCCCAGAACCTGCTCTGATCAAAACCCCCACCAAAATACTCCTGGGATGAAGTGCAGACTAGAGTCATGATCCCAAGGTATTTCCTGAAGCGTTTCCTTGAGCAGACACACACTGGTGCATCTTTTTAAAAGCAATTCCTTCCTTTTAATTCCTTCTCTTCAGATGGGCTGCACGTTTCCATAGCTGGGTGCTTGTAACTGTCTTTTTTCTACCAGACAATTCAAACAAGGTTGCAATCTGTCCAAACCTTGAAATCTGTGACAGAGTATCTCAAAGTCTGCAGCACATAAAAATGCTTGAGAACAAATTCCTTCCTGATATAATGAAGAAAATGTACTCAATCAAAAGAGGAAACAACGTCCAATTCTTGTCAAGCTGTCTCAGTGCAGGTTCCATTTCTGAAAATATTGGCTTGTAGGAAGGAGCCTTAGTCCCTTAATGAGCTGTTTATCCCCACTGGAGCAGGAAAGGTAGGAAACATTTTCTGAAGGATCAGTTCTCCATAAGTGTGTGAAGTGAAGGGGCAGCAATCTATGACTGTACTGATGAATTCTCACTTTGCAAGATTTATATTGGGGTGTAACTGACAAACCTCATCCTGTGCTCATGCTCATTTGCAGATCTCTGGAACCAGAATTTTTTGGAGATTATGAACTATTTGAGAAACACGCTTCTTTTTTTTTTTTTTTTTTTTTAACTGATCCAGCAATTCTGTCTGTAGCTAAAAGCAGGACTCTGAGCTCCAGCATGAGAGATTCTGTGTGTATAAGCAGGTTTCTGACTGTACATCTGAAACAAAAAAAGAAAACAAAAGCATTTGGCACCAATCCTTTTCTTTAAGGCTATATACAAGGGTTAGCTCAATTTTTGTGTCCTTATCTACAAGAAATTTACAATCTATAATTAAGTGTATGCTTAAACATGAATAGAAATTTCTGTATAGTTGTGATTGGATACATGTGTATTTTTATTTTTCTCCTCTCTTTTTACATATTATGAATACCATTTGATTTTCAAGAATAAAATAAGAATCCTGCCATGAACGCCAGGTAATCTCTAATCATATGCACAAATCATAGGCAGTCACTTTAGTCATAAATATCACATTGCTAACAGCTACCAACAGATCAGTTACCTGATACATGTACAACAAAACAAAACAACTAAAACAATTAAACTAAAAAAAAAAAAACACCCAACCAAATGTTGAACAAGAAGTGCTTATACTTTACCAAATGCCTCAGTGGTGAAGACATTCATTGCAATGTCTTCTGATGCCAAATTTTAGCATATTTAAAATAACATTTTTTTTCCTTTTGTATATTTCGGTCAGAACATACATATTTTATAATTAAAAAAAAAATTCAGTGAACAGATAACTAACTTCTAAGTAGGTATGATTCATGACTATTATTTAAGAAGAGGCTAGCCTTTCCAGGCACAAATATAACCACACTTTAAGAAAAAAAAATTTAAAAAAAGACATTTTTTGTTTGTATAAGAATCATTTTGTGTTCATTTTCAAAGACAAGGTGCATTTCTTAGGCACTCACTAGATCAGGGAGCAAAGGGAATAGGCTCAATAGAAGCATAGAGGGTTTCTATGCTAGTGAATAGCCAGTGAAGGAGAAATGCAACAACCATGTCACTTCTCATACCAGCTGCTCCCCTCTCCATGCAGACATGGAGAGAAGCAGGGAACTGGAGTGGGATGATGCCCTGCCCTGAACATCCAGACAAAGACTTAGTCTTTGTTTAGAGAAGCTTAAATTCCTAGTCTACAAGAAAAAGCATCAGTTATGTATTTCCAAAGAGGCTAAGTAAACCTTATAAATGGACAAATATTTTGGCAAAATCTACAAATCATAGCTTTAGCTAGATTATGACTTGTAAAATATTGAAGAAAAAGGAAACAATAATTTTGTGTCCAAAAAATAGGAGTTCTGGAGCGGTCACTAAAGGAAAACAGGATTTTTTAATTTTATTTTTTTTTTAATTAAAAAAAGACATGGGGGTTAAAATGAACAGATAGAGTACATCTGGAAAAAAAAAAAGATAGATTATGAATTGCCAACAAGTTCAAACTCTTTGCATTTTGTTGCAGTATTTGACCCATTTACAACTGATGTGAATCTATGCATCATATTGTTAAAAAGTGGTAAAGTTCCTTATGTTACACATCTAAATACTCAGAAATTTAAATATGCAGAATACTGACAATGCATACTTTGGATTACAAAAGTTCCTACTCGTTTCTGACAAGGAATTAGTTTCAAAATTTTACTAGGTAGGTAATTACATGTAGTGGTTTAATCATATTTCTTTTACTGATGTATTCAGTGTAGAGACAGCTTGATAGCATATGATGTTTTATAAAATTCATAGTAAGCAAGGAGTTGAAATAACCTGAATACAGTAATACATAATCCTTGTTCCTTGAAGTCAAATGCAGGTCAGATTTTGCTCTGACCTCGGGTACCATATATAAATATGGAATATGCTTTTCTGCATCAGCAGTATTAAACACATTTTTCCTTTTCACTTTTTATTTTTTGCTGCTGCATGGGTAAATTATCTTGGTTTATATATATAGATATATATACTGTGCAGCTTCATTCATCTGAAACTTAAATTGATCTCTAAAATTTATCTGTAGAAGGGTTCAACTTCAGGGTTTTTTTTTCTATAAATTTAATGGAATAGAGAACCACATTTGGGGAAACACCACGTGTGTTTCGTCTGTCTTTATCTCAGGGCAGGAGGACAAAGGCATTGCAAATCTTAGTGAGGTGCATTTAAGGTTGAAACAAAGCTTGAGAAGAATTATTGCATCTATGTACTGTTTTCTGGGCACCTGCACCAAAAAAAATAAACATGTGAGTGATGAGGAATCTGCTTAGGCAAATGAAATTCGTGATCCTACTGCTCTTAAACATGTCAGGCTGAGATAAGGACCCCAAATCAGAAAACAGGTACATTTTACAGACCTGAACATTGTCTTTTAGGACCATTTTGGTTCATGAAGTACTAAAGTAAATTGCAGTCCCTAGAAAGAGAAAAAAATGGGGGAAGGGTGGCCTAACCATTGCTGTAACTGTTCAAAAACATGTGGATCACTTGAGGCACGATTTAGCAGTGGACAGGGTGGGAGTGCTGCATTAATTTACACTTCATGAGCATACTGGGCTTTCCCAGCCTTGGTGATTCTATGGTTGCTTGAATTTCATGCTCTGGCTTGAATATCTGAGTGATTTCCAAAAGAGTTTCAGATTACATCACAGCTCAGCCTGAAGTTGCCCACACTTGGATAGAAGGAGCTTGAGCTTACATTGACACCTGCATAACTCAAAGGTATTTGATAACTTCCATTTACTGAAAATATATTGCTTTGTTTTGTTTCAAAATAATTGTTGTATCTCAAAAAGCTATATTTTTGCCTGCTATGGAAATTAATCATTTTTGTGCTCACAATTGAAGAGTATTAAAATGCTTAATTTCCAGAAAGTTCGAGGAGTTATCTAATGTACTTGGATGTCAGTTTTGCTTACTATTGTTAAACACATCATTCTACAATACACTCCACTTAAAACATTAAATTAACTTAAGTATATGCTCTTTTAATTTTTAAAATATGATGTTTCTAAAATTCCAATTACAACAGCAAATCAGAGCCCAAGGAAATTTCTGGAGCCCATTCTGAAAGATTCAATTTTTTGTTCAGAGTGCTTTACAATAGGAATATCACTAATGGCATAGGTGATGTAGTGAACCAGAATACCTGATTTTTATGTGTTTCAGCAATATCTCCATTTTAAAACAAAGATGGATTTTTTTTCTTGTTGATTTTTCTTCTCCCTATCATTATTTTTTTTTTTGTTGTTGTTTTCTTGAGCTTTTTTTTTGTGTTTGTGTTTGTTTTGTTTTGTTTTTGTTTTTTGTTTGTTTGTTTTTTTGTTTGTTTGTATTAGTTTTGTTTTGTTTTTGTTTTTTGTTTGTTTGTTTGTTTTTTTGTTTGTTTGTATTTTTGGTTAGTTAGACCTCTCCACTTTGCTTGGGCAAACCTTTCAAGTTGAAAGTTCATCACCTGCTATGGGTCATTAAAATGAGTGGAAGAAGACAAGTGGTTTAATTTCAAACACCAATCTGTGAGGGCTGACAAACTGGCCAAGGAGAGGCTTATTGTGTACCCCTGGAGGACCAGCCCCTCCCTATTCCTAAATAAACCCCTGCTTCCCCTGCCTCTTTCATCTTTCATCCCTGAGGCTGAAGCAATAAAGGCTCTCCTTGGAACTCCACCCAAGGATCCCATCTCCTTCTTCTGCATCACCCACATTCACAAAAGGATTAGTCACCCAGTGAGAGTGCAGAGGAGTCTGTGCCCCCAGGATGTCCTTCCAAGGGCACTTCTCAGGGAAGTGATGTACCAAAATAAGAGTATTGGTCTAATACCGACACTCAGCTGTGATGGACAAAAGACTCTCTAACAGTTTAAAGTTACAAAGTGTGTGTTTATTCAGCGCTGGGCAAAGTGAGGTAATCCTCTAATTCACACTGCAAAATCACAGGTGATCACAGAGTCTATTTATTGACAAAGGATTCAAACAAATAGATATTCATAATAACAGCCCTTCCCATCCCTCACCTCCTATGGTAATTAGCAGAATAGCTATTAAACATGAGTGATTGACTTCTTAAATTAAGTCTGGGGTCGTTTTCGTGGGGAGGGGTCCTAAAAGGAGGAAGTAAGGTGAGTCTTCCTCACCCTAAACTCTTGACCTCTTCTATCAATGACAATACAAATGATTTCTGGGGATAGTCCAGTTTTTCAAAGAATGGGTTTCTGGTTGCATTGTCTACGTTCCTTTGGATCTGCTCACTAGTTCCATCTTTTCCCATTGTAAGCACAGCTGAGCAAACATAAAATGACAATCAATCAATTATTTGCATTTCAGCTAACTACCTCAAGCTAAGTTTTCCTTTTAACTTCTAACTTTTAATTATTTTTAGGAAAGTAACTAAAATCTTAATTTTTTAAGATTAGTGCTTCAGAAGGTTGTGGCATTCCTTCCAATGTCAGCCATGACATCAGTCCATGGAACAACTGGCTGGGACAGAACAAGAGACATTCAGGAGAAAGCAGGTCAATCTCTCTGAAAATAAAGAAGGTTTTTTCAATGAAGCATTCTCTTGCAGATGTTTTTAATTCAAAGGAAGAAAAAATACGTCAGAAGAAATATCAATTGAAACAACGGTTCAGGCAGCAGTTTATTGTAGGTATAGAGTTTAAAAAGTAAAGGGTTCAAAAAGTACATCTGTAAAATCTCATGAAGTGTTTCAGATTTGTTAGCTTTTATGAATATGTAACTCACTAGAAAAGAAAGGAAAATGAAAAATTATACAAAAGCCTGCAAACCATAAGATTAGAATTTGTTAATTGACAAATTAAATATTTTCATCTATCACTGAAAATATGGGCACACTGCATTAATTTTATTCATAGAACACAAACTTTCAAGTATCATATAAAATATTTATAGAGCAACAAATAAATGAAGAGTAGGTATGAACCCAGCAACAGAACCAATTTGTACCACTTCTCTGGTATAATCATTCTTGATTTTTGTCTCTCTTTGGAAGCAAACTGATTCAGGTATGGTATACTGCAAAACAATTTGACATTGTCAAACCTGTTTTATACATTTAATCCTCATGCCAAATAGTGAGAAGCTGATGAACATGTTCCTATAAATTTCCATTCATATTTCCTGAAAATGTTGCAACCACTAGCCCTATAAAGAGCTTCTAAACCCTCAACAGTACTGATTTTTACTTGTAAAACTCTAACAGGTGAGAAGTGTTTCATCTGTCAGCGTAGACAAGAGCTTGGCAAGACCATGAACACTGAATTACTCCTATCTTTCAGAATTAATATTGATTCTTAAATCTCTTTTGTGGATCATTGGACACTTTTTTATACTGAGGCAAATATATCAAGTACACAGGGCTGCAGGAACTATTGTTGGAACTTTGCATGCAAAACCAGCTATATCTGGATTCTTTGCCTACATCCACAGTAAAAACAATTTCCAGTGACACCACTGCTGATTTAGACTACTGTGAAATGTTACAGTTGTGCTCAAGTTTTCTCAAATTCTTATTGTTCCCGCCTCATTTATTTTTCCTTTTTTATTCAACCACTTCAAAATGAGGCCCCAGTAAATGATTCAACACTGGTTCTTGGATAAAATGAAATTTTGCATGTTGTTCCTAGTTTATCAAGCCTCCATTTACTTGTGCTGCTGCCACACTTTGATTTATGTTTGTTTAGCTCATGACAACTACCAAAGCCACAGCTTATGACTCAACTAGGTTTTGTGGCACACATAGTGACCACAGCACCTGTAAAGGTGCAAATATATCAAAGCTGCTAAGAATATTTCCTTGCCTTGAGTAGAGATTTTTTGACTTTCAAAGTCATCCCTAACAATCAGTAGAGAGACTGAAATCAAGAGAGGCAAATGCATCCCAATTTTTAATAGCAACTGAGGATCCTACAGAGATTCAGACTAAGGTTTATGTCTACATTAGCATTGAATCCAGGCTTTCCCTCCATCTCCTCAATATTATCAAATTTTCCCTTTTTCCCCCTTCTTTGAATGCATCAGGGATGGTCTCAGAATTGAGACTGACCATAAATGTCTCATTTCCAGTTACCTTCTGTGCACCTCACAGATTACAGAGTCTATTAACCCAGTGTGCTAACTCAGAAGGTGTGTCTGGGTGTGCAGATTCCTCAGTGCTTCAGAGGCTTCCCCAGCCATGCTTAAAGCAGTCTTTGCAGTCTTGCAATATTCAAGGCTAAAATATATCTTCAAAGTGGCCTAGGGACTGCTTTTAACACGTCATCTGTGTGTCTATTCTGTTCAGTGACTGCTTGGAAATACCAAATTCCAGAGATGTTACTTGTATGTATTCCCTTCCAATACAGAGCTCAGCTACCAACAGTGACCTACAAATGCTTTTTTTTTTTTTTGCTTTAGCAAACTGTTTTCTAGAAATTACTGATTCTTCCACACTGCTGGCTTAGTGTGTTTAATAGCAAGACAATCCAACACCTAATGCTTCTAACTCAAAGTTCCCTTCCTTTTTCAGACAGAAGGGTTTTCAGTGATGAAGTTCTATCATTTTGATATTTTTTTAGGTTGCAGCATCTCTTGCACCTTTTGCATACTGCCACAAAACTGTCGAGCCAGTTTATGCACATCAATGGGAAACAAAAAAAAAGAAAGAATGCCTACCATGAGTTTTCAACAGTGACACCCAGCAATGTGATTGCTTTCATCCAGTACACTGAAATACATGCACTAGGGACCACAAGACAACAGGGTTCTGAAAAGCAAACCAGCAAATCAGAAAGACACTCCTTCATTCGTATTAGTTAGGGGATTTTTTCTTCTTTTTGTAGAAACGTGGTGAGTCAACTCTGTTTTGGAGAAATTTCTTCCTGCTACAAATCAACAGTGATGAATTTTCTGTGGGTAGAACAAACTAGTTCTAAATATAAACTCATAAGTATTCATGTCTCACTGAACTTAATATAGCTGTGTTCTTGCTGTTGTTACTTGATTTCTTGTTTCTTTCAACTTTTAGAAGTAATGAAAATATGCACACCCAAGGTTAAGATTTTCATGAAAATGGCAAAAGGATTAGAACTCTATCCTGTGATACATCTGGATTTTGGGCAAGGCTTTGGGCTGTATTTTTTTCATTTTTTCTTCATCACAAAAGAATTTTGAGAAATCAACTTTCTTTTGGTAGTTTTGCTTTTGCTGTGATTATTATTTTTTATTTGCATTTGAAATCCTTACCTCAGCTTCATCTACTGCAGTAAAAAAGATATGAAAATGCATTTCCAAACTTAAGACCTTAATGTTACTTTTAGATGAAATAATATAGAATAATTAATGTTTGGTTCATCAGTAATAGTCACAGCAACATAAAAAAGGAGAAATGCAAGCAGAAGTGTCAATTCTCTGTCAGGACTATTTGGATTTGCATAAGTAGATGTATAGTGTGTACTTGCTTTGAGATTACTTAGGAAATACTAAGAAAAAAACAAACAAACTCACCCCAAAACTAGCCTATACTTGATAGAAAATTATGTGTTTCTTAAAGACATTTTTGTACTTGAGCAGAATCTAAATCCAGAACTTCACTGACGTGGATTGCACTCAGACTTACCAGTTGGTGTGTTTGGGGGGGTTATACAAACAGCTGGCAAATCAGCAGGGAAATTATGATTATGAAAAACTATTATTTTTCACCTTTTTAATATCCCTAGGTCATAATGCAGAGCAGGAAAAGTTTAGGAATAACTTAAATATTTGTATATTTCTAAGGATTAACACAATTTACATTGGCTTCAACAAATCTTGCAGTTTTACAATTCTGTGGCACTTTGAGTATTGTCTGAAAGGGTTATTTTCATGATATACTCTCTGCTCCAATTAGTTAATCTGATTGATAACCTATTGGTTAATTCTTATACTGGCTGCATGCAGTAATAGACACTCAATATCCAAGTGATCCTTCTTTTTCTTCTTTCTAATCAAACTTAGTGAACATCTGAAAGACCCACAGCCACAATCTATGAATGCAGTGTTTTTTAACTGATTGTTCCATTAAAATGCCCTCTATTGTAATTTTTTCAAGGTCTTTATCTACATCTTGACAATCAAAGATATGCTAGGAGTAATGATTTGTTTTCTCACCTGAACAGAAAAATTTTTCTATAGTGAACACTTTACAAAGTCATCAGTATCAACACATTACTTAACTCTTGGTTTTCTATGCCAGCAGAGATAGCACTATTTTTATTATTATTGCATGCTTTAAAAGTTTTAATACTTAAGAAGGATATCTAAAGGTACACATTGTTACCATTTGTAAAGCATTTCTATGTATAGAGGGCATAAAAATTGCAGCTATATCTACAGAAAGGACTTTGGCTGTTGAAGTTAAATTAAAACGTATTTCTAAAGTTGCAGAGAAAATATTTCGCTCCACTACCAAAAACTATAGGTCTTTTAAATCCACAGGTATCTATGATTTAAGCCAGAATTTTTCTCATGCCTAAATATTTCATCTTCTGCATAAGGAAAGTTTTAATTCAACTAGGCAGAGCTGAGGTGCAAAGCTGATATCTGTTAAGTTTGACTGTAGACACACAGAAATGTATATTGTAGTCTAAGCTTCATGGCTGGTCAATCTACAAAGTCAAAAAGGCCCACAAACATTTGGACTGATCCATCAAAGATAAGAGGAACCATCTTTAAAACACACAAAGAAAGGTTTTCTTCAGCTTCTGACGGCTAAAGATTATTTTTCTGTAGAAGTATTTACAACAAAGGATGTTGGAGGAAAAAATCCAAGGAGAAAAGTGAAAGAATCACCTGAGGTAATTTCTATGTGTGAAAGAATGTGCCTCTAGATGTATGTATAACTCGTTAATATAATCTCATTTGATATGAGAGCAGCTTTCCCAGTTTTGACAGGGAATAGCCAGGCTCTCCATTTTCCTCCCTCTTCTGTACATAGTCTGCTTTGCAGATTAATTCAGTCACAAGCCCTGTGCTCTTCTCAGTGCATGATGATTATTGATCCTGGCACATGGCATAAGGACTTACTTCAGCTTTTCCATCCCAAAATACTTTATGCACTCTTGTTGCAAGTGGCTGAATGAGGTTACTGCCTTTTGGGTTGTCATAATGACTTCTTGAAATGTTTTAAAAGTCATTCTGCACTTATTGCTTTCTAATAAACTCATGTCACGCACTGGGAAGGAAGCAATAAATGCAACACAAATGGTAATTAATAGCAAATTGTTAGTCAAATTAGCAGAATTTTGAAAAACCGTGACCATTTTTTTAATAATCCTGTAGCTGGCCCCTGTAACTTTGAGTGCATGTTTAACATTACTCCATAATAGCATTTCAAGGGGCCTTTCTCAACATGCATTGAAATCTTGTTGCCATTTAAAACTAAATCCCCACAGAGTTCACTTGAAATTGGTTTACTTTGATAATGGCTTTATTAATGTGGTCTCAGAGGGCTTGAAATGAGATTGTTTGACTATTGTAATGTGGTTTTCAGAGGCTTGCAGTAAAATAATTTACTCATGTAATATGGTTTCCATTAGCTTGCTCTAAAATCATTTCCCTCTGGTAATGGTGCTCTCATGGATATTCACTAAAACTGTTTTGTCCTCAAAAATGTAAAAATGGCCATCCTTGTGGTAAAGGACTCAGAGTGTATTGGCATATGTGGCTGTTGCTAAATCTGCTGTGTCAGACAGGTTCTCTGAAGCAAAGACAATGCTTAGCACCACATTTTGCCTAGGTCCAACTTCATTTTTCTAAACAGGCATTTTTGTTAACTGCTTCACAATTTCCCTGCTCTTTTTCCATTCAGCTTAATCAGGATCTCTCTGAATCCACAGATACACATCAAAATATTTTTCATATTTCAGTTGCTCCTGATTCTCAAGAAAAAAGGTTCAGGGAACTTAGTCACAGAGAATTTTCCAGCAGAGGTGATTTCCAGGTCAGTTGTTCGACACTCTGAGGCAATACAGGGGAATTCTGGGTTGTTTGCAAATGGAACAAAATTACCATTACTCTACAGGGTCATCTTCCACTCACAGATAACAGCAGAGAGCAGCTATATTCTTTTTTATTAATAATGTACCTTGTGTTCCAAAACCCAGAGGAGAGGAGTAGAAATGGGATATACTGTTATATTAGGTGTTTTCTCACACTGGGAAAATTCACACTGAAAATCTCAGACAGATATGTAGTGATTTTACACCTTTCAGATTTCTACAGAGACTATGAGTCCTTATTTTCCCCTCCCCTCACTCCCAGATACTCTTCCTACCTGTCTCACAGTCAATAAAATAAGTACATTGCAACAGTATTTTGGGAGGCTTTATCTTGTGAAAGTTTGTTTCCTGCTCCGTGGAATAACTTTATTTCTATCAAAATTAGAAGCCAAGTGAAATTATCCTATCAATGCCAGACAACATTTGAGAGATTATGTTACTGTTCCACCCATTCTGTGGGTACAGGAGGGTAGAGGACTGTCAATCTGGCACATTTAATGAGTAAAATTCACACACCATTTAAAAATAAAAAGTAGTGTAATGTTCCTAGTGAACTAAGCTTTTCAAAATAAGGCCAGCACGGTTTAACTTTTAATTAAAAGTGGGTTCAGCAGGGTGTCTAGAATTCCAATGATGGGAACTTCTGATCCATCAGTGAATATTGTGGTTTGCACACCAGGATCCAAACCATCTGGAAGAAAGTTGCATATTGACCCAGATGATCATCTTTACATGTCTTTTGTTCAGGAGTGAGAAATAAAAGTCTAAGTCCTGAAATTTGTATTACAGACTCACTGTTACAAGTAAGATATTGTCTCACGTTTAAGGAAAAGATCAGCAAATAAAACAGGCTTATTGAAGAGGTTTTCCACAGGACAGTATTTCTACTACAGATTTCATCCAAATTAGCACCAGGTTACTAGAAAAAGCTGATTCATTTATTTCTTTACATATGCATAAATCCATCACTAAAGAAAGACGAAAAGGCTGAATTTAGAAGCTGTCTACAGTGAAAAATCTTCTTTTCTGTTAAGAAGATTTCTGTAAATCTCCATAAAAAATGGAGTCTGGTGTCTAGATGTCTGAACTACTGATGGCACTTTTAATGATTGTAATGTAAATTATACTGGACTTAGTTTTGAATGTATTTAGAGTCTTTCTTCTAGTTGGTAGAAAGATTTGAAGAAGTAGGCAGGGTCTTCTTGGAATTAAAATCACAGAAAACTTAAGTTTTGACAAATATGAAGTTCAATACTGGTTACAGTATTAAGTTAATGAATTATTTAAGTCGATCTCACACTCACAACCAGTGCAGCATAATTTTAGGTGGGTAGATGAAAATAGGTTTCCTGTCCCTTTATATTCATATAATGGGAATCATACTCATATGATGGAAAACATTTCAGTAGTATTGCAGATCTGCCTAGAAGAAATTTAAGTGAACTTCTTAAAGCTTCATTACCATTCCAAATAAATTAACATGAGAGGAGAAGGAGTCTGGTAGGGTGGAAGTGGGGGGGTGTCTTGTGTTGTTAACTGTGATAAAGGATCCACTTTCAAATTTCTGATAATGCAGAATATCCTGGATTGCTGAGGATGTACAACAGCACAGCAGACAAAGCTTGATGAAAGTCTGGGGATAACTAAGGGCAGAGAGCTTAAATGGTAGAGATGATTGTCCAGCTTTTAAGGGCAGAGCACATCAAGTAAGTTGATGTGGCTATCTAAGGACACTGAGCATGCCCAGTGAGTGGTGTTAGATTTTTAAGGACTCAGAGCATGCTTTCATGCACAGCTCCTTATGCCATATAATCCCTAAAGATGCCATTTTATGCCATCTGGATTTTGTTGTTATTCCCAGTCAGCACTTCTAGATTGTTTTGTGGGTTTTTTCCACTGTGAAACATACTTCCCTTTCATTTCAGAGATTTTTTATTTTTTTTTTTTTGCTCAAAGCTTATCCTGCATACTAATAAATCAAACTATATTTCAAAGGTTTATTTCTCATCTTTTATCTGTGTCCACAGATCTAATTACTTGGCAGCATTTTCACCTTTTCCCTTTTTCCTTTCACTTTCTTAAACCATAACCTCTACTGCTGTCCAAAGATCACTGACTCCAGAGGAAGCTGTACATGTAACATATATCTGCTATAGCAATGGGTTCATCATTCTCCTCTTGTCATTTATTTTTTCCTGAATTCCTAGTTTTGCTTGCTCACCTTGTGGATGAAGAATAACACAAAATTGGTGATTTCTATTTTGGTGCCTAAACCAAAATGCAGTGATGCTCCTGAAGCTGCATAATTTCCATTTTACTCTGATTTTTATCATTTTTGCTGTATACTAGCAAAACCCACAGCCCAAACTTGAGGCCTCTAGATGCTAAAAGAAGATACAAATTAAAATCTGTCGTAAATACTCAGCTGTTTCAAAGTACCCCATGAGTATTCCACATGTTATTTTGGGGGTTGTGTATTTCAGCCAGGGACACAGGGAAAAACCAGAATCTTATGGAGAATCCATTGAGTATTGCTCATCATATAATGCAATTGCTCATAAAAACATGATTACAAATAAAGTATTATTAAGCATTATTAATTTACTTCATTTTCGAGCTTGGTTATTTTTCCCAGACATTAATGAAAAGACACCACATGTAAAATCAGAGGATACAAGTGAATGTGAAGGCGGTCTGTACTAAAAGGAGATGGGTGGCAGAAAAAAATTTGATTTTTCCCTGCATTATCACTTTCTGGAGCGTAGGAATTCTCAGTGTGCCTGTGGTGCTGAGGTTCTCTGAACAGTTGTTTAGTTTTTTTCTCCATTAATTGGAACCCACTAACTCAGTCAAGAGAATGCCATTGCTGAGTAAACTCACAAAAGATATTTTATTTAGGCTTATGTATATAACAAGAGAGAAAACTCAGTCGTATATTCACCCCCTGCTCCCAGTGAAGAGTGACATCACATCCCTTTCTCCCCAGGCAAGAGGAATATGGGAACAGAGAATATTCCCTGCCATCACCTGCAACACCTCAGGGGCAGAAAATGTAGGTAGACCATCAACACAACCTCTGGCAGTCAGCATGCTCAGCTTGGAAGGAGGTGGAAGACTTTGGCTGATGGCTATCAGAAAAATCTCTGCTAACTCGTGCTCACTTTTGGATTCAGAGATGCTTGAGACTGTTATGAGCTGTCAACAGCTGTTCCACTTTCATTCCTGTGAATGTTACACGCCATTTTTTGGCCATCTAAATTTTGAAGTGGTACTTGTATGAATCAGAATATTTCCCTGTCTTGACAAACAATCTCTAAGTCATGAAATCATGGGATCATACAGAACGGGTGGGTTGGAAGGATGGTTTTGTTCCAATCCTGTGTCATGTGCAGGGACACCTTTCCCTAGAACAGCTTGCCCAGAGCTCCATCCAGGCTGATCTTGAACATTTCCAGGGAGGGAGCAGCCACAGCCTCTCTGGGCAGCTGTGTCCAGTGCAATAATACATATTTATAGTAATAGAGATTTAGTCATGTGCTGTGCTATTCCACTTTGTTTTTCTGATAGGGAAGGGTTTTGTTACTGGGGGTTTTGGCAGCCTTTTGAAATCAGAAATCTGGGTTGGTTAAAGAATTTCCAGGATGCTGGGAAGCTTTGGCCTGAGGTGCTTAGCAGAAATTGCTGTAGCAACCCACATCTCTCTGTGGGACAGTCTGAAGATAAACTCCTTTACAACAGTAACTCAGATGCATTCATCAGTGAGTCTGTGCTGTTCAAGACCAAGTAACCCAGATTTTGTGTATTACTCACATATCAAAATGCAAAACTGGGTGATCTGCTGATCTGAAATTATTTTACAGAGCACAATTTTAATTATCTAATAAACTTCAGAAAGATGCAAGTTCCTTGGCAACATTTTTGCAAATAAAAACAGAAATAAGGCCTAGATTTTCAACTCTAGTGGGACTCCAAAACTAAGGTCCTATATTCATATGTAGGTACCTGTTTTAAAAAAATCTGCTTTTCAATTTGCTGTGCATCAAGGATCTCACTTTGATTTGCATTCCAGAAAATCAAGGTCAAACCCAAGCCTGACTTTCTTTCATCTTTTGCAGACAATTTATTTGCAGACAATTTATTGCAACAGATGCATCGTTTCCTCTTGAGGTGTTAGCCCTCTGTAGGACAAATTTTCATCATTTGCATCTGCTTCTTAATCCTCTTGACATTATTTTGATACACACACACATACACACACACACACATATATGTGTCTATATATATATATATATATACATGAATATTTGTATATATATGTGTATATATATATATATATATATATATATATATATATATATATATATATATATATATATGTATATAATAGGCAATTACATGTCAGTTACTTTTTTGAAGTTGACTATGCTAGGTGGGAGAACAAGACTGGGAATCACACCATTAAAATTTTTTGGAAATATTGCAATAAAAGCTGAAGAAAAAGTGCTTTGAACTTCTAAGTGTTGCTGACTTTTGGTCACCTTTGTGCAAATGAGACCTTATTTACAGCTGCTGTCCTGCCTGAGCTGCCTGTGAGGCTTGTTATAGAGGATGAAGTTTAGATGTATGAATTTTCAGTTGCTGCCTGAGAAGGGGAAGAAGGAAGAAGTTGTACAAAGCCCTTCAATGTTTAAGTTAATGTAAAATAAATCAAACCTGAGACGGTGTTTTAAAAGAGAAATCTGGCAGTAACAGAGAGGAGAAGGTGTTGGGCCTGGAAACATATTTGTCTTTCTTAAATGCTCACTTTCAAGTATGTCTGGTTTCCAGCCCAGTTTGCATCAGAAGGGATCAATTTTTTTTCCCTGTTTCCCTGTTCTACTTTTGTGCTGGTATTGTCTGAATCCCAGAGTGAACAGCAATACATCATCCTGCTTCAACATCTGCTAGAGCCCCCTCTCTTTCTAATCTGCCCAGATCCCCAAAGCCTTTCCCACCTGCTATAGCACCAAATGCTCATTACAGCACAGAGCTACGCCCTTCACTGTCCTTTCTCCCTTACTCTCAAGGTTAACATGGCACAACGACTATTATTAAATGGGGGTTTAACAATATAAAAGCTAAAGAAGGGGGTGGGGGTGCAGAAAGGGAGCTGGGAGGAATTGGGTAGCATGCCAGCTTTGCTGGCAACAAAGATCTGCAAGAAAGCTGTGGCCAATTTTCCAGTTGAAACATGACTCACTGCACAGAGATGAACCCAGAATAAATAGCTTCCCTGTTCTGCTCCCAGCAGAAGCAGGAACCTCACCCTCCTGTGGTTTTGTGTCAGGGTACTCTGGGTACCACTCCAAGCTGCTTGGTGGAGCATCACAGATAAAAATGGCAATTTTGAAGGCTGTGGTGCCTCAGGGGGTTTTGTTTACAAACTGAAAATCTTTTGGCAAACTGAGAGCCATAGGCAGCTGAAAGATCTGTGTCTCTCCTCTTGTTTCCACCCCCACTCCCCACCCCCAGCTGCAAACCAAGGACCTGCCCATCGTGTCCCCATCACCAGATCCACTCTAAGTGCTGTGCCTGGCAGGGATGCATGTGGGCTGTGGGAGGAGAAGGGCCAGGCTCACTGCATTCCTGTGAGCAGGAATTCTGTGGGGCAAAGTGGCTGCTGTGTTGGGCAATGGGCACTCAGCATGAACGCTCATCCCCTTGCTTTGCTCGTGTTCTGCCTTAAGATAATTTAAGTGATGAGACATCTTGGGAGGTCTGGGTGGTTTTGACCATAAATAAATGAAGAGGAACCTTCTTTGGTGGTGTCTTTTGGCCTTTGCACATCAATGAGTGAATGGGACTGCATCCTTTCCAATGGATTTCAGATATGATTTGTGAAGTCTGAGGTGACTGCATATCTCTGCATTCTTCTCTAAGGTACAGTCTTGGGTTTCATTGCAATCTGCCCCACATTATGCATTTCCATTTCTTAGCAGATAGCTGTATTGCCCTTCCCTCATCATCTAATAACATGTTGAGCAGAGCAAGACTTTGGAACCAGCACACCCAGCCCTGAGGAGCTGGATTATGTCTGGTCATATGCAGTGGCAGACAGAGGGACTTGGAAAGGATAGGAAGAAGAGGATGGCTTGTGCTAGTGTTATCTGTTGCTGTCATATGTTAGGCATTGCTGTCAGATGGCAGCTTTCCTGGTCTCTGGGTGGATGGAAACATGCTATGTATCTTCTTTGCAACTGAGCTTTTGAGTCCGTAGTTCTTTTAACAAGCCACTGGAGGTAACAACCTCTTGGAATTAAAAACTTCATTCTTTCACTTACTTGCTCATTTAAGCTGAACTGTTTCTTTACAAATGACTTAACAATCCATTTTTTAGCTGGACCTTATGTAAATAAAGCTGCACTGAATGCAAATGCACAGGAAAAATCATACAGGAAGGGGGCAAAACACATTGAGTGAAATGGATTTTTTTTTTCAAAGAAATGTCAACAACTTGTGCTTTTGGCTTACTGCACTGAAATTCATCAAAAGTGATATTATAGTTATCTGAAAACAACACCTAAGCAGCGCTCTTCAAATTAAACTTAAAGCAGGCTAGCTACAGGCTGAGCTGAAATTATATTACCCAGAGCAGTTTAACCTCTGAGTCTCATACCCAGATATCCAAGGATAAGCTTTTAAATAAAAACTACAAAAAAAGAGAGCAAGAACAAATGAGGATTAGACCCCAGACTGTAAAAGTGAAGTCTCACTTATCTTGATTATATTTCTGTTGATGCCAGCCGTGGTGAGGTGAGCTTCAAGCGACCAAGATAATTTCTGTGATGACATGGCCAAGCAATGTCTGTAACTCAGCTCCTCCCAGAAGTTTGACCCTAAGAGGATTCCCACTTGTGGGATATCTTTAGGGACTTTTCATTCAGTTTTTGTGTGGATGAAGCTGTCTTGTGGGACATCTTATTTTAGAACCTGGACAGGATAAAGGAAAAAAAAGTACATATCTCCTCTCTCTCTTTATGCATTTGTATACACACATACATGAAGTTCAGAGCTTATGACTGCAGGTCAAAAAAAGCAAAAAAGGAAAGAAAAAAAACCCCCAAAGCACTATTTAAAAAACTCCACACTGATCGGTCTGATGACCGCTGTGGGTGGCTATGCTTCAGAGATCCCATAAATCCCCTTCAGCTGCATGAGGTTTTGCTCAAGTTGGGTGTGGGTGATGGCATATTTCCATGTGCACTTCCTTTCAGTTAGAGTCTTCTGGTGAGACTTCCTTTATGCTGCTAGAAACCACCATTTCCACTTTCCACCCACAGACCATTTCCTGGCCTGAGTAAGACCAGTGGATTGCAGTCTGCAGCATTTTGTTGCATCCTCAACACCTGCAGGAGAGGAGATCACTCCATCAGGCATGGTCACAAAAAGGACACTGATCATTGCTCAGAGTTCCCAACACCAGTGTCTAAAATACAAGAGCTTGAAAACCTATTTCCCATGGCAAGCAATGTAAGATGCTCATAGGTGCATGTGAGTATGTCAAGGTTTACAGTAATTGTTGAACGTTTTAGCATGCATTAAAGCTCAAAACAGAGAATGTGCAGAAAGAGCAAGACCTGGAAAACAACTAGCTGGCATTTAAGTGTTTGTGTCTTTCCACTTAGCTGGTTCAAAAATAAAGGAAGAGAAAAAATCCTATCGACTACTCATGTGAGCAAAGAAAGAAAAGAGGAGGTATAAAGTCAAAGTAAAGACTTGGTAAAAGTCTGCCTGCCTTGCTAGTCTTACCTCCTCAGAGGCTGACTCAGAACTACAGATCTTGAGTCCCTTCAATGCTGCAACAATTTAGTTATATTTCTTAAATTTTGAATTTTGTCTCTTTTCTAAAACAAACAAACAAAAAAAAGAATGGACTTTAAATAACATTACCATTATAACAAAAACTAAAATAGTTCAAGAAATGCAAAATGGTAATTATTTTAGATGACCTTGACACTAACTGCCCTTTAATCACCATCTGGCCTCCTTCCTATCCTATCCACCTATCAAAGACAGGAGTTAAGATTAGAACCACCCTCCACTTTGAGAGTCTGGGTTTTAAACTTCCTTCTGTTTCTGCCATACCTTCATGTCTCTGAAACATCTTAGAGCAAATATACCACGATTTGGTATGTTTGAAAGCAAAGGGTCCTTGGTGTACAGACCACACCCTGAGGGTCTGAGACACCCCAGTCCAATGGCATGTTCAGGTGCATTCCCACCTCTATGTGTGAGCACATCCTTTTATTTCTGCAGGAAAAGCATCAGCCCCGAGGTTTAAACTAGATCAATTGAACCATAGGATCAGCATGAAAAAATCTCTCTGTACCTCTGGCAGATCTGACTTTACACTCAATTGCACATGCATGCACATGCATTCAGGCAAGTGTCATAAAAATACTTAAAATACTGAATGATCATCAAAAAAAGGTACTGAAACAATTTAGGCACCTCATGAATGTTTAATTCAATCCCCTTGCAAATATACATAGGCATGCTACTGAACTGACTTAATGTCATCTCTACTTTTCTTTTTTTTTTCATGTGACTTCCACCTCACTTACTAAATTGGAGGAAGGGTGCTTATTTAACGATGAGCCTCTTGGTGTTTTGTTTTTCCCTTAATCTGCATGTGTCCTTATGCCTCCCTCACTTCCCACAATTCAGAATTGTGCCTTCTGTAGTGCATACTTTCTAGCTGTGCCACCAGCGAAACAGAGCTCCTACATGTAGCAGTTTCCTGAAATTTGCTGTAGTGGTGCAGACTCTATCCCAGACTTACTCCTCCATCTCAGAGCTATCGCAGTCCAGTGCCTTCCCACTCTCCTTTCCCAAATGCTTTTATTTCATCACCCAGTCAGTCACAATTTCCACTGCGGAAGCCCGACCACTCTTCTTCTCACCACCATCTGGTCATGCACTAAAGCAAAAGCTTCTAAAATTCCACTCCATAAACCTTGTTATGCTCTTATTACTTACTGGAAATGTGAGCAGAAATCCTCATTATCTATCCTCACGGATCTTTACAGTGTGCTAATCCTACCGAGTCTGCTTTTAGACACAGAGCTAGAACCCTGAAGGAAACACCTTGCAGCCATGGCCATTGCTCCCATGGGACAACTTTACACTGTTTTCCCCACCTCCATAGAAGCAGTATGTTCTCAAAAGTTGAGGCAGAGTGCCAGTTGTACTGTCATCAGTCCAGGTTATAACAGACCTGCCCATATACGTAAAGCTTACACTAACCAAGCAAGGTTAAAGAAACACACTCTCATGCTTATGCAAAGCACTAAAATTTGTGTCTGAAAAAACCCTATATAATATTTATCTCTTTCAGTTCTGTGGGATTTTTGTCAGACTTGCAACCAGGCCTTTTGGCATTCTGTTGTTGGAAATTTCCCAAACACATGTAACAAAAACGCAGTCAGTTTAATACAATTATCAGCTTTTCCTCAGTCTGTGTTGAGTCTGTGTTTGTCTAATGTCCGTGTAGATATTTTCTCCTTATTAAAGTCAATAAATCTGCTACTTTGAAGATAAAGGCACATTTCTTCTGATGCTAGTGTATGTTGCTCTCTAGTGCTGCATACTGCCCAGTGTGTTCAACAGCAGAGAGCAAATTAAATTGATAGCATATCTTCATCAAACCATTTCAAAATACGTATTCTGAGGAAATATCCAGGGGAGCTATATGCCCTCCTATTTTCTACCACTATAAAGCATGTATCTAGGAACATTTTATTCTCTTCTTAGGTATATATACTCTCCTCACAAGCACCATCCACAGTATTTGCATGTTCCTGTCTTTGAAGCAGATTAATTTAGACCTTAGACTTATTAGATAGAGTATTTACTGTTGTAACTTTTTGTTAGTTAGTTAATGTTGGAGTGTGTGAAACAGAGGCCTCTCTGAATTCTTCAGAGAGACATCAGAGTGCAGGAATTGAATTAAAACCTTTGGATGGATTGAAATACATTAAGCCTCTCATACACGAAATAGAGGTGTAAGTTTAAGGTTTAGGAACATAAGTAAGTAAGTTTAAGTAAGTAAGAATATATTTCCAGTGTAGAAAACAGGTCTCAGTGAGAGCTCCAAAACATAGTTTTAGACATAATAAAAATATAGTAAGAATACTGCTTACATTTTTCAGATAGAACAGATAGGCCATATGTGTAGAATATGTGTAAACTTTCATTCTGAGAAACTAGAATCTCATAGGTTAAGGAAATGCTGCAGATTCATGTTTTTAGCTTATTGGATAATTTGTGAATAAAAATCCATGCACTGGGGTTCTGGTCTCTTCAGGGTCTTGCACCAGGAGCTGCTTCTGCTTCTGTTTAGGACTCTATGCCAAAAGCTTTTAGCAAGGACTTTAATGCTTGGGACTCTTTGCCTTTTGAGACTGATGTGCCTTTACAATAAACAACTTTATAGCAACTAGCAACTGCTCAGCTTTTTTAAAGAAAACAACAATCCTGACAACTTAAAACTGTTAGCTCACTGGATCTGACAATGTCTTCATCTTCATTACTTGTTTCACCTGTAAATATTTAAATTGTCACTGTCTTGTATATTTTATTTTACTCGCTATGAGAAATTGTTGCTTTACTTTGAGCATATTGTCACTAATCCAACAACATTCACTTTTCTTGGAACATACCTCCTCACTCTTAGTCTGTGCTCCAAGCAGTTTTCTTTCTCTTTGTGTCCATGCTGTGAGAGCCAAGACATGCTAAGATTTTCTTTTGGATACAAGCCCTGTGGTATCAATAATGTAATGGCAGTGACACAAATGGCCACTTTGCTCTCAAGTTTACTAAGATAAACAGATTATAGAATGTTCTGTACATTCTAGCCCTGTTCCCATTTTTAACTACAGAGGTACTTGGACATGTTGAAAACACAAGGAAAGCTTATGAAAACACAAGCTTTTTAACTTTGAAGATAATTACCCTGCTTCCTATTCAACAGGCTCTCTGTTAATATACCATACTTCTTTCTTCTCTTTGACTTTATTTGTGCCCTCTATTCCCCTCTGGCTTTCAGCTTGTTCTTTTTCTTCTTTTGATTTTGTGCTCAAACCTTTTCCCTTTTTCATCCTTGTAAATGCAGACCTGGCCTTTCCCCTCTTCTTCGCTAAAGGCTTAGTCTTCCCTTCCCTTCCCTTCCCTTCCCTTCCCTTCCCTTCCCTTCCCTTCCCTTCCCTTCCCTTCCCTTCCCTTCCCTTCCCTTCCCTTCCCTTCCCTTCCCTTCCCTTCCCTTCCCTTCCCTTCCCTTCCCTTCCCTTCCCTTCCCTTCCCTTCCCTTCCCTTCCCTTCCCTTCCCTTCCCTATAAACTTCTGTTTTTTTTTTTTTTTTTTTTTTTTTTAGCATTTGACTTTCTCTCCCTGACTTCCCACACCTGATTCAGTTTTTTCCTGGAGGTGTTTGGGGCGCTGGGGTGGGTCTGTTCAATACCTTCCTTTCTTGAAGAGAAGGGCCATCAGCCACCATCTCCTTCATCCCCAGGATGCAGGATGTGACAGACCCTCCCTGCAGCTCTGCTAGCAGATCTCACTGACCTCTCTTGATCTCCCTGGGTAGCTGCAGAGCCTTGGCTGCAGCAGCTCCTCAGGAAGCACAAAGAGTGTGTAGGTCTCTTCCCAGATGCTGATCCTCACACAGGTTATCCTGTATGTGTTGGTCAAGCTTTGGTAAGGAGTATCCAATTTCTCAGTGTGTTTTTAATGCCCCCCTGATCTGTTAAGTGATCTCTATTGCATATACTTCAGGGTATTTACTCAATTATTACCTCTTCCTCCTAGTAAGAAATACGTCTTCACACAAGAAATAAATAACTATTTCTCATATATAAGGAAAGCTATAGCGTTTCAGACTGATTGTTGAAAATAGTAAAGCCATTTTCCTGGAAAAATGGTATCTGTTCCTTTGCAATTAAAAAAAAAATCCTATTATCTGCATTACTTTGAACCAGCTTTCTCACTTTCCCTCTGCCATTGAGGAGGTGGCTTTTTCTTTGACATGTGGTTGACATCCTCACCTCCTCAACATATCTGCATTTCTGACCTCAAATCCATCCAGCTTGATGTCTCCTTTTGGCACTGGCTGCTTCCATTTCAGAGATCTCTTTTCCCTAGCTATCCATCCCATGCCCATCCTTTACATGAGGAGCAACCTGACAGTTCTGCTCAGAGACTAGAGTCTCTCTTTAATCCATTTTCATTTAATTCTTGGTGGTGTAACATAGCCAGCTCTGGGTGTTCTCCAGTGTATTGCCAGAGGGGAAGTACTGGGCTGTGCAGAAAGTTTCATTTGGTCTTTTCTCACTTCTCCCCCTTCTCTTCTGTCTCCCCTGGAACAGACTCTCTAGCTGTGTCTTATTCAAAGGACATTAGCCTGAAGCTGAGGAGGGTACTTATTAAGGATAAATAAACCCTCAATACAGTATGATGTGCATGATAAGGGAAGTAGGAATAATATAGAAAAGTACAGATTTTGTCAAGGGGTCTGATTCTGACTTCTGACTCATTAGAAATTGTGAATACTGATGTTCATTAGAAAGCAATGGTCAGACATGGAGCCATGGCTGTGTCGAAGAGAAATTGCAATTTTTAAAAAAAAAAAAAAAAAAAAAAAAAGGAAGTCTGGCTGGAAATACAATGTACAAAGGAATGGAAAAACACTTACTAGTCTGTGAGAACTAATGCTATGCAAATTAATTCAATTCAGCATTAACTTCATGCAGATCCATCTGCATAGCATGTTGCAGTCTCTTTAGAGGTGCTGTAGTCGTTCCAGATTGCTGAACAAGACCCCACCACTTTAGGAATGTTGACCAAAGTCAGGACTTCAAAAGTTTGGTGTTGCTGGTCTCGATGATGTCCCTGTGCTGCTCCTGTTGCTCCAGTTGTGGAAGGTGCCATGTCCTGCAAAGGCTCCAGTTAGCCTGTGTTTTCACTGAGCTTTTTCTGCGTCTCTCCTGTGGATAGTTAACTCAATTTCTTAAGTTTAGAGCGTCTATAAAATTTTCTTTTACAGATACAAACTTCTTCCATGTGATTTTTCAAGATCTGTGCCAAAATAGATTGTCAATGCAAACCTCAGCCTATTTCTCCTCTGCATATATAAATTTTCACATGCAAATAAAGCTGCTTATGTTCATTTAAAAATATACTTTATAATTATTTTTACTTTATTTCCCCCTCCCCAAAATAGAAAGCAATCAAAGTGAAAGCAGCCAGTCAGGAAAATGTTTAATTGAGTGTAATAGCAATTCTTACCAGCTTCAGAATAGAGTCTGCACAAAAAACTTTTGAAACACCATCACTTTTACCAGATAGATTGACAATTGTCTCAATCTTCACTCACCTTATGTGCATGGCTGTCAGTATCTGAGAAGTACCAGTTTAGTGCAGTGGGAAGTGAGCAAGGAATCAATGCCAGAATTTTCAAGCTTAGGGAAAAATATGAGAAATAATATCACTTTGCATAAATGTCATTCACTCTGCTGTGCTGCCTAAATTCAGTATCTAAATAAGAAAGTAAAAAAAAAAAAAAGCCCTGATCATTCACAAGACACAGATGAGCTCCCTTTCACAGAGGAGACAGGCAGGGAAGGTCAGTGTTAAGGTTCCTGCCTACATGATGAGACTGCCCTAAGTTATGCTTGCCAAAACAGGCTTTCTGCAGGCTGAAAGGATGAACCAAGGCAGACAGGATGGCTCTTTACCATCACCTGCCTCCACGGACAAAGCAGCTCTAAAGCCATCTCAGAAGATTGGCTGCAGCCTGCACTGGTGGACAGTGAAAACTGCCCCATCACCTTCCTGCTCTGCCAGGCTGCTTCCAGGCAAGATGTGGCTCAGCTTCAGCTGTCTCCCATGATCAGACACCCAAAATCCCCGAGAGAAAATCTGACAGTCAGACCACAGGCAATGCCACCCCACCAGAAGGCATCTCACCTTCCTGCTTTGGAATCATGCTGGGCACATCAAGGTCCTTAAAGGGAGCTCTCCCTCCCATTCCCAAGTTTTAATCAAGCAGAATTCCTCTGCTGTGACCCTTTCCTGCAAAGTCACAAGAGTCACATCCCACTTGCCAGCTTTGTCACATCCTGAGGTGTCTCCTTAGACCTGAGATTACCTCTGGAGGACATGCAGGTGGTTTGAAACCCAGCTCTTTCTGATGCCCATCAATGAGAGACTGCAGGAGGCTGTTCTTAGAGGTTTTCATGGTTGTTTATTGTTGCTTATCTCA
Source organism: Oenanthe melanoleuca (assembly GCF_029582105.1). Taxonomy (NCBI): domain Eukaryota; kingdom Metazoa; phylum Chordata; class Aves; order Passeriformes; family Muscicapidae; genus Oenanthe; species Oenanthe melanoleuca. Next base: position 1,768,361 of record NC_079362.1, on the reverse strand, counting down.
GGAATGCTTTGTCCAGCGAACAGCAGTCTGCTCGCCAGACGTCCATGGCAGAATCTGCCTGGCAGAGGCAGGACTTATCTTTTATACTCTAAATTAGGTATTAGGTATTTACAAATAACCCCCAATACAATACAATCTTGTTACATGGTCCAGATCTGTTCTCATCCAATCTAAGAGTGCCAGCGTGTCACCCAGCATGGATGACATGGAGAAGAAGGAGGAAGAATATCCACACCCCCAATTCTCCCTGTTGGCCACGTGTCCCTTATCACAAACATTCTAGAAATCTGCTAATTCTACATTCTAACAGTCTAATTTACACTCTATTTATTTTTGCAGCTTGCATTTCTTCTCTCAGTGTTGGTAAATTGTTCCAAGGAGCTAAATCCAGCCCCTGAGACACCTGGGTCTCATTCAAGGGTCTTTGGGGACCCCGCCAGGGGGGTCTTAAGCCTTCCAGGGAAGCCAGAGGAATACTCTGGACTCCCACAAGCTTAATGTAGTCCAGATGTCTCGTTTGAGTTTTGCATGAGCAGAATTTTGCCTCTGATGCATCTACAACAAAGAGGACTGGCATAAACCCACAGGTTTTCCCACTAAGGAAAAATGGCAGAACAATTAGCTGTGCAACTTTTAATGGAGAAAGTCTGGCAAGAATTTGTTACTGAGAGCAAAATGGTCTACCAATGTGAGGCAAGATATGTGGACCCACCTAAATGGGAGACTGAAAATATGTGCTGTCCCTTTCAAGACCTCTAAAATAATTTGGAAAATATCTTTGGTTTTCAAAGACAAACCAAATAGCTTAATGTATTTTGAGTATTCAATTCAAGCTAGATAAAATTATTATATAAAAATTATTATATAAAACATGCCATGAATACTGGCTTATAAAGCCTTTTAACCTTTTTTTTTTTTTTTTTTTATAATAATGACAATTAGCTAATGTTACCAAAATGTAAACTGTTTTTCTGCTTTTAGAAACCTTCTCTCGTTAATTATGTCTCTTTTGGGATGGAAGACAGGGGAAAAAAAAGGAAATTAAAACTTTGAAATTCAGATTCAAAGTTTCCTCAGGTAAGCTGCATGCAAAACATGGTACAACAGCTGCAGAGAACTACCTGAATTAAATCCCAGTCATACTGTAGATAATATCTTAAATTTGATATCTTTTTCTGGGAAAAGGGTGGTAGGATTAAGTCATTGCATATCACAGAGGCCCTGAAGCAGTGATATATTGCACCTATGGCATGAAAGCAATGGGAAAAAAGAGCCCTGCTGAGCTTGAAGGAGACTTGTAAAAGTTGCTTTTTCTGTTGAATAAATACTCTTGGCTTTGGCATGAGTAAAACATGGTCTTCTTTTCACCTTAATTTGGACAGAGGCAATTTTAATAACCAGATCTTAAAACTTATGAAATTAAAAATTATTCCTAATTTACATTTTGGGTTGCTCTCATGCTTGGGATACCTTTATTTCTGAGTTACGACAAAGTCTGACAGAGAACAATGCTTTTATGTTAAATTTAATACAACTCACTCCTAACTGGAGGTGTAATAAGACAAGTGCTCAAGGACAAGAGTGTAACTTCAGAAGAAATATTGACTTTTCTCCTCTATCTCTAAGTGAAGTGCTTTCCAAAATGTGTGTCCTCTCTGAACTGTATCTCTTCTGGTCAGCTGCAGTTCAACAAACCTTCTCAGAGATATTGGTAACCCAGAGAAGGTTCCAGTTTAAACCTGCTGAAAGACTGGAATAATTCACCTTCCAGGTATCACAAAATTAACTGTGCAGGAAAGAGAGAAAACACTGCATTCATTGCAGTTGTATCCTTTTTATCAGGCACCCCAAATAAATAAATACAGTGTTGAGCCTGAGGTCATGGCTGCTCCTGAACCAGAGTGGTTTGGAGTATTTTAGCCTGCATTCATTACCAGGCACAGTGTGCAGTTAAGAAACATTCTTGTGGCGCCAGGGTGTGATTGTGGCAAGACAGGCTGGCCACTGGGAAACTGCTGAGCTGACAGGGACAGCACCAGGCTGAGCAGGGCCAGAGCCAAGTCTGCAGGGAGCATCACCCCCACACACCTGGCCACGGCAGACCTGCGCCACGCTGCCTTGGGGGCTGCTCAAAGGGATGGATGGATGGTGTGTTTTCCTGAGGAAAAGGGACACTGTGTTCCCTGGGGCTATTTATGAATCCTCTGCTATTCTATTTTTTTAATCTTTGGTGTGTCTGTGTGGGTTATCTGTATGTGCAAATCGTCTTTTCTATCTCTCCACATCTCTTTGGGTTATTCCTTTTTCCTTCCCTCTCTCTGTCTCTTTTTTTCTTCTTTTTTTTTTTTCTTTTTTCTTTTTCTTTTTCTTTTTCTTTTTCTTCTTCTTTTTTCTCTTTTTCTTTTTCTTTTTCTTTTTCTTTTTCTTTTTCTTTTTCTTTTTTTCTTTTTCTTTTTCTTTTTCTTTTTCTTTTTCTTTTTCTTTTTCTTTTTCTTTTTCTTTTTCTTTTTCTTTTTCTTTTTCTTTTTCTCTTTTTCTTTTTTCTTTTTCTTTTTCTTTTTCTTTTTCTTTTTCTTTTTCTTTTTCTTTTTCTTTTTCTTTTTCTTTTTCTTTTTCTTTTTCTTTTTCTTTTTCTTTTTCTTTTTCTTTTTCTTTTTTTTCTTTTTCTTTTTCTTCTTCTTTTTCTTTTTCTTTTTCTTTTTCTTTTTCTTTTTCTTTTTCTTTTTCTTTTTCTTTTTCTTTTTCTTTTTCTTTTTCTTTTTCTTTTTCTTTTTCTTTTTCTTTTTCTTTTTCTTTTTCTTTTTCTTTTTCTTTTTCTTTTTCTTTTTTTTTCTTTTTTAAATTTTTCTAATTTTTTTTTATATTTTTTAAACTCCTCAGTAAAATTTGAAAGCCTAACCACAATGCAAAACCAATAAAAATTACTTGAAAAATCAGGTTCATATTTTGTGGTCAACCAGCTGCCCAAATCCTTTTTGGAGTGGCCATTATGTGAGAAGGTAGAAGCCAGACACCTTAAAAATAGTGACATTTTGATGACAGCACACAGTCTGTTTATCTGTGGAGGTTTTTTTGTGGGTCAAAAATGTTTTTCAGCCCCTTGTGAACATTATTCTCTGCTCACAAATGCTCACTTCCCCTGTCTCCCACTCCAGTTTCAAGCAGCCTGTTTATTCAGGTTGGAAAAGGAGAGTACAAGAGTGGTTAAATAGGAAAAGCATTTAGAGAGGATGTCAGATGATAACCATGACAACACAGGGAGCAATAATGAAGAAAAAAATCCAGGCCCTGGCAACCTGAGGTTTATGTCTCAAACTTGAAAAAAAAATACGTAAACTGAAGTGGACAGTGCTCTTCTGCAGGGGCTTGGCCATGAGACATAGAGCCCTGTGTTTACAGAAAAGTTTTACAGTAGCAAAAGTACAGGAGGTTGACTATAGGAAGCTTTGGCAAAGATACAGGAGAGATACCAAGATATCCCTGAAACCTTGAGCAAAATTCTTTGCCTAATTTTCTGCTCAAATCGTAGCTAAGGTAAATATTTTATACAGAATGCAGAAGAGCAAAATGGAGTAAAACCTGGCATATTTATTTCAAAATTGTTTCTTCAAATAATAGGGGGTTTTTTCCCCCCCCACTCACATGATTCCAAGTGTTCTGTTACAAAAAGTTGTGCTGCAGTAAGAGCCACATTTATTCTGACCACAAGCTTCTTGTCCCTCATCCTTCTAGGGTGGTGCTTTCCTCAGTCTAATTATATTCTTAAAACACTTTTGTATAAACTTCCTTCATGACATTAAACCAGTCCCTCCCTTGCTTAAGTGACTCTCTTAAGCATACCATCACCTCATTTTGAACTGATGATCTCTGAGCATAGTTAAAGCAGCTAGTGATACCAAAGTATGTAAAAGAGAATGAAAATGCTAAGGATAAGGCCATCACAAAAGCCTAATTCTCCACACTTCTAAAAAATCTGACAAAATAATCTCTCTGACCAAGAATAGTGCAGTAACAGTAATCCTACTTAGTGATTCACCCCAGGATGTGTTGCCTCTTACAAGACCATTATCTTATCTTAAGCTAGTTTTTGTATATGTAAATAAATACAAAAAGATGCATTTTTGAGGTCCATATGGGTGTGGCATTTTGTAACTGTGAGACACTGGAATGACAGAGTCCCAACTGTGCCACTGCACTTCCTTGGGGGAAGCCAAGGTCAAAAATATATGACTTTATGTCTCCATTTGAAATCTACCAAGGGAAGCTGGCCTCACAGAGCTTCATTCATAAAGCTTGGAGAACATGAGGCTGTTAACAAAAGCAAGCTTTAGAAACTTAGACTATTGGACTGGGGTTGTGTAAAATTCACACTGAATTTGATGCATGCAAATTTATTCTTAGTTTTCAGAGCACAAAGGGCTAAACAACCCTCAAATGCAATTGAAACATCCTCATGTCACCGACTGTCACCCACGTCTTCAGTCTTCTTAGCATCCTCTTCAGAAGTTTCCTCTGCCAAGAGCAGGTCCTCCCCCACAAGGTCCCTCTTTTCACCCTCTTTTCCCCTTGTGCTCTCCATCTATTAAAGAGTTTCTCCAGTTAAAGGCTTTGCAATCAGAAGATTTTCAGAATCCCAAAAAATTGCTGAGGCACAGCTCTTGAAAAGGCTTTAGTTGTTTTACCTTTGTCCAAATTAAGTAACTTTACATGGTACTTCAATATGTTTTTCAGTACTTAAGGGATCCATGTCTTAGTGCATAGTTCCTAAATTGTATTAACAGCAGCTAGACACCTAATTCTTAATTCTACATTGTATGTGGACATAGAGGCAATTCCAGTGGACTACAAAGAATCCTCCAATTCATAACAATTCCCATCTTAATCTGAAATTTCTAAGTTAGATTGTTTAATGCTGCTGCCATGATGATTAATCTGGGCTTTATTTTAAATAAGAAGGTTTTTATTTTTAATAGTGGAATTCTTAGTTATTTAAATTGGAAGTCACAATCTCTTTATTTTTCACAACAGATGCTCTGTGAATTGTATGAACTTGTGAATTTCAAAGCTTCTCTGAAGAATTCAGAAGCACAGTTGAAACTTGTAAAGTTTAACGGGATAAAAGTGAAAATATCTCTGGGTCCTGACATCTATTTTCTCTAAACCTTACTTATGTAAAAAATGCCAGGCATTTATTTTTCCAAGCATTTTAAAAGCTATAGGGTTTTGTTAGTAGGGCAAGCATAAGCCATTTATGTTACATAAAGAATGTAACCTACAGATGGTATCTTTAGAGCCCTGCACAAAATATAAAATTCAATAGAAATTTGAACTTCCTGCACAAGGACATTGCCATTGATATGGGTCCTTTAGGAGCAACAATTTATAATACAAGTATCCCATTAGTTGCTACTGGGAACAGGTAAGGTCTGGTATTTTATTTTATTATTTTTTTGCGTACAGATACTTCCTCTTCTAATATCACCTGTGTACGGAAAATCATCCTTTGCCTGACCGTAATTCAGTTGGCTTGAAGTGTTTTCTTAATGAAAAAAACTAGTTTTGTACATAATTTGTGTGGTATGTTGGCTCTGTGACTTCTGCTCCTAATGCTGCAGTCTTCTTCTCCAGGGAAGGGCTCTGCAGTCTTTGCTTTGTCTCCAGCCCCAGAAGTGATTACAAAAGGCAGTTCTCCCTGCACCATGTCAGAGTGAGATGGAAAGTGGGTGTACAAACAGCCTCAGTGAGGTAGAAACGCAGAGTAGGAGTCGTGTGGGACTCCTGTTTTCCCCAAACCTCCCTGAAGTGACAAATGGGGCTGTGCAACACTTGCTTCCAAGTGTTGTGTTGTTGCCTTTCTCACCCAAGTTGTTCCATGAAGCGCTTCTTGACCCCTTTATTTGTAAGTTATTTATACAATGGGTTTTTTTTCTTGCAGTGGGCTTTGCTCCCTTCTCTTTGCTGTCTGAATTCCCCCGTCTGTGGGATCACTTTATACTTGCTGCAGTAAATAAAGAAGCAAATAACTGCTGAGCTGTTGCCACTGCCATGCACACAGCTGCCACAGCGACAAATACCAGGAGGACCACGTCTCCTCTTACACCAATCCATACAAGGGATGCACTCAAACAAATACTTTGATTGTCAGATTCTCACATATTTCTGTAGAGCTTGGGGCTATTGCAACAGCTGTTTGTAAACAACGTGAATCTAGCCCTAGGACTAGGGAAAGGAAATTTTTTTTTTTTTTTTTTTTTTTTTTTTACTTCTAGCTTTCTGAACCAACCCTTAAGACGTTGCAAATACACTGGCATTTATGCTGTTGATCTAAAATAGAAACCAGTGTTGGTTTTCAGCTGCAGGCTTGGGCTCTGTCCCGGAGTCCTCTCATGGTGACTCACGGGCGAGTCTGAGAATGTGCATCAGCCCGTGGCTCCAGCAGGAAAGCACAGCCAGCAGCTAGGAAAGCACTTGTGAGCTGGAGGGTATTTGATCATATCCAGTCTGGTGCTAAAAACAAAACTCAGAAGCGCGCTGCTAATTTTGGTGAGCAGCGCTCCGTCGGGGAGCGCCAGGCAAGGAAAGACAGCCCTCCTCTGATTCACAGAGGATCACTTGGTAAAGCATAAGCATGTAAACAGGGCTCAAACGATACAATTTTCAAATTACATTGTCAATGGCTTTGTAGAGGTATATATATTTATTCACAGGCTCTGTGCCAGCTGTCCCTACAGGCTGCAGGCTTCTCCCTTGCCTCCCCAGGAGGCAAAAACTATGGAAAAGTGGAAAACAAAAGTCTCATGGGATTCCCTGGAAAATGCTTTCCTCCTTCTCAGTAAAAGAGAGTGTGCAGGCAGGAGCAAAAAACGCTTTTGTTGTTCCAGATACACTTTGACTTGTGTAAAATTATGTTGATGTTTAAGTTGTACCACAGAGCTAGAATTACCTTAGAAGACAGTCTTTTCTCTGGGTTTGTGCTTGAAAGAAAACTCACCAATCCTACCTTTAATATTATAATGTTTAGTAGGATTTTCCTCAGAGGTATCTCAAGGATAAGGTTAAAATTCTTGTCCAATCTGGCCAGACAAAAATCTGAAGCCATAAGCAGGAAAGACAGTTTCCTTCATAACATTATTTTGTCCCACTTTAGTAGGAAGACCTCAGCTTACTATCATAAATTGAAAAAGTTCCTTTTGTAATATTTTCCTGGACCAACTACTGATATAGAAAAACTACTTCTACATCTCCAGCTACAAGGCAACATATTTCAGTGTGGGAAATCTGAAAACAAGCATTAAAATATGCCATTACATAGGTACCTAAATAAACAGTATTAGGGAAAAAGAAGGAATGTAGGGATTGACATTTCCAAAATATATTATAGTGATGGAGGTAGTAGCTTCTATCAAACACATTGCATTAGATCTTGTGATATTTCCTCAAGTGTTCTGCATAAGTTTGTACAGCACTAGACCAACAATAGAAACAGGGATAGAATCTGAGTGCCTTAGCTCACAGGACTGACTTTAGAATGTTTAATTCACAAATTATTGTTAACAGTTGTCTGTAGAAAATAACTAGAAATCTAAAAAAAATTATCATTGGTTATTGAACATGGTTCCTCTTGGTTTACCATGGCATTTTTTGGGATGACTGAACCTGAAGTTTTGAGGTCTCTCAAATACTCCTTGGATATAGAGTCTGCTCTTTGGGAAAATTTAGAGATGTTATGAATTCTTATTTAAAACCTGGTGGAAAATGAGGCACGCAGATTTCATCAGAATAATCACCTAAAGGAAGAAAGGTCTGCACTTGAAAAGAAAGTGTATTATGCTTACCAGCACTTTCATTGTCTCCAGTATGCTGCACTTTAACAGACTCCACTGAGAAAGGAAACACTGATCTACAAAAGAGTAAAATTATTGCCTGCATAACACCCAACTATCCCTTTTTCACCAATGTGTAAGACAGATGATCACTACAAAACATATCAGTCAAAATTTCTCCACTTTCTCTCCATTTATTCTCTTGTCTGGGCTCTAAAAATTAACTGGTTATCCCCATGCTTGACCATAAAACAAAACATCTTCATTCTTGTACTTGGTGGCATCAATGGGGGTTTTGCTTTTAACAGTGGGAGCACTCCATCAGCAAGAGGAGAAAGAACAGAGAAATTTGAAATTGCATGAGGCATAGACTCAGTTAAGATCATTATTTTTGTGTGAGTCTGTATTTTCTGATATAAAATTGCTAAAAATTTATAACAATTTAGGACTATACACAGCTGTGGTCCCAAAATAATATTAAAGTTAGAAATAGACTGGGAACCTACATGTACCACTTAAAATCAACAGAACCCACCTATAGTAAATGCTTTCTCTCCACTGATTTTTTTCAGGACTTAAACTAATACTTATCAAGGCTGCCATTACTGACCAAATAAGACCATTATAGAAAATATAGGACTATTGACTTTTCACTCTGCCTTAATAACACTGCAAGTATTATTGTTGATTCTTTTTTGAACAAAGTCAAAACCATCATATTGCCCTTGATGACCTA
>NC_079362.1:775591-799578 GCF_029582105.1 Oenanthe melanoleuca | reverse complement strand
TACTGCTGAACAAAACCTTCTGTTCACACAGCAGACAGCCCATGGGTGTGTGCATGCACACCCACCCACTGTCCTTGCTCTTCTCAGCATCTTGGGGCTACTGTTTGCACAGAATGAGGATGAATTTAACTCAACAGACCCACGAGTGGGGGGTTCTGTCATGAACACTCATTACCACATGTGCTTTCATTCCTCCTGGGAACTGAGGAACTCTGAAAAGCACCAAGGACACAGAAAAGAGGTGCAAAGAATTGGTATTGTGCTACTGCTGGTACACTCACAGAGGAAAATCTGTTGGGTTCTTTAAGGCTGTAACTTTCCAAAAACTAGGAAAGCTGCTCAGCATCCGTAGCCCAATTGTAAATGGTTTTTTTGACCAGTCAAAACTGGAGTGTTAACTGTGGACTCTAACTGTGGCCTGAACAACAGACCCTGAGCCAAAGTTGTCCTCTGTGTAGATGACCCTTTGTCAAGATCCAGTTATAAATGTTCCTAGAAATACCTCTGCTTGAATTAAGGTGCAAACAAGATCATATGCCAGAGTCAGTAGTATGGGTTTTATTTGATAGTAAATAGGAGAGGGAGAGAGAGAGAGAGAGAAAGAAAAGAAGAGAAAGAAATAAAAAATAGGTAAGAGTGATAGAGACAGAATAAGGCAGGTATCACCACTCCATGGATTCCTATGATGTTCTGTTGATCCTCTCCAATTGGTCTTGGTGGTGGTGGTGGTCCCCCTGAACAGCATAGAATCTGATGGGTTAATGCATGCTCGGGCTGGGGAGGAAAACCCAGACACCTCCCAGGCTGTGGGGAGTTTGTCATCATCTTACAACAGACTCTGTTACATCCACTGCAGCCCTGTGGTGCAAAGACCCTGGGGAGCCCTTCAGGGTGTCTTTGATGGATTCTGACACCCCCTCAGCTGCCTCTCACAGGATATCCCATGGATGTGGCCTTCCTGGGATGCCTTGTGTAAGGGAGGATGGGTGTTCCCTGCCTCTGACCAGAGGTTACGTCCAAAACCTCCTTCCCCCTTCATTTTAGGGAGAGGAAATCTGGCTCTTCTGAGCTGTGGTCTCTCCTGCCCCAAACTTAGCCAGGGAGGAATTCTCTGCTGCTCTGTTTGGCTCTCTTGTGGAATGCATTCCTCTCCTTCAGCCTTATTTGTTTCTCCCGAGACTTGAGATGAATTAACAATAGTGTGCTCTTTATCCTTCCTAGGCGGCTTAACTTGAACTCCAAAGTTCTTCAGGGAGGTTTCTGTGGTTGTAGCTTCTTGATACAGTTTTTTGCTATGATGGACAAAACTTCATAAGAATGCTTAAGCTATGAACCATTTCAGTCCCTAACAACGTTCCAACCAAGACATCTGCTCCTTAACCAAGTATTACTATCAATAGTATCCATGTATCCATTCATTGGTGAAACATGTAAATATGTCATTACCTTTGCTCTTTAAGAAACTGGATAAGGCCACACCTGGCCTTGGCTCCTCTTTGAGCCCTGGTCAGGCTCAAGGAGAAAACCAGGAGGAGAATGAAATGAGATGTCCCACACCAGAAGCTCTGTCACGTTGCTCGTCCAGCACTATCAAAGCTGGGCTGCTCGCACAGCGCAGTCCGAAGCCTCGTGGCCAGCAAAGGTGGAGGCACCGCAGGATTTCCCAGTTCCTGGCCATGGCTCTCAGGGCTTGGCTGGCACAGCTTCCCCCCCGCTGATGTGTGGATATGGATGCAGGGGAAAGGAGTGGGGTATTAGGTGATGTATCTTTCTTAATGTCTAGAGTCAAACTTTCTTGTGTCAATGTATTCAAGTATCAATGATGAGATGCATTGCTTAGCTTATCCTTTTCTGACATTTTTGCACTTTTGCATGAGAGTAAATTACACTGTTCCTTCACCTGGTGTCTGTGTCTCTGGCTCTCCCCACCACCTAAACAAACACACAATCACTTTAGCTGTCCGTCTTATTTTGAAAGATGTGAAAATTGCTGGTCTGCACAAAAGGAAACAACTCTTCTCACACTTCTTCCCCTCTGGGGTTCCCTGGATGTGATCCAGCTAGGGGCTGCTGCTCCTACCTGAAACCTCCCCTTCTTCATCTCTGCAAGCCCATCTCTTGGAAAACACTCCTGATCACTACCTCCTCAAACAAGATTACTGTGATCCACCTTCCTTTGCTGAAGGCAAGTGAGACAGTGTCCACTCTCAGCTCCGGCCTCCTTTGGAAACCAATTGCCTGCAGCAGTCACAACCCTGAAATATCAACCTCCTTCCTTCTCCTGTCCACTGGCAGCTCACACCAAGAGGCCTTTGGTCCAAGGAACCCACAGAGGAGCTCGAGGAGGGAGCACTTTGAAACACAAATCCTGCAGAGCTTAAACCTCCCTTTATGAAATGAGCACACACCAACCTGTCCCAAAGGGAAAACAGCAGGAAAGAGAAGCTCCACTCCCACAACAGCAAACTGTGCTTCCTTCTGTTCCAGCTGGAGAGCAGAGGCCATGGGCTACTCCTCAGTTTGGGAAGGAACCCTGGGAATTGGCCTGATTTGGGAGCCCAGCAGAGGGAGTCCCCAGAGAGAAGGAAAAGATTCTCTGGGAGCAAAGGATTATGGCAACAGTTCTACAGGATTAAAAAAAAAAAAAAAAAAAAAAAAAAGAGAAAGTTTTTTTTTTTAACCATTTGAAAATGTTCCCAGATTGGAATGTCTCCCCTTCAGTCTCCTTGGTCTGTCAAAAAGCTCAGGAATGAACCTGCAAGGCTTGGATACACATCATTGGTGTCCATCTCCAGAGCAGTTCCCCAACAAGACTTCCAGTGACCAGAAGAAAAACCTTCCCCCTCCACCTCCCGCTACCAACTTGGAGGAGTCTCTTTCTATTGCAAGATTTACTTTGTGAGTATACATTGACAAGAGTTAGCTGCAGGAGGGGTTTGCATTGTAACTGAAAGGAGTAAGATGAATGTTTACAAACAGACCATGTGAATCTGCTTGTAGATAGGGCCAGGAACTTATAGAAAAAAGAAGTAACAGAAGAAACTCATAATTCTAAAAAATGCTACTAGCACAGACTGCTGCTCAGTCTAACATGCTCAAGACCATGTTAAATTCCTGCGCCTAGAGAAAAAGATCAAAGACTGAATAGGCTTTTCTTTCTATTAAAGTACAATATGGAGGCACACATTAGATGGGTGTGATGGTTTGTAAAGGTTTTTTGAAATTTTTATTTGTTGAGACTTGGGTAGCTTTTTTTGGTATTTGATAAGGATTAATTAGTGTTGGATTTTTAGGAGTAATATATCATTACATTAATAAGAAAGTTTATGTAGTTTTGTGATATATACATGTAAAGACAAAAAAACCTTGGGAAAGGTTTTTTCAATTTTTGGCTTTTTAGAAGGTAATTAGTTTGGCTGGAGCTAAGCTTGGCATGGCCTGTGGGCCTGGTTGGGTCCAGGGCTGGGGCCAGGCTGGGGAGGGAAGGCTTTTGGGCTGTTAAAATTTTGTTGGTGTTTTGGGTTTGTGGTTTTGTTGGTTTTGGTGGGGTTTTTTTTGTTTTGTTTTGTTTTTTTAATATGGTAAAAATGTTGTTGTTGTTAATACTTTTAGTAATAGTCCTGCATAGGGGTTGCTTTGTTGTGTTTTTTTGGCTTTGTCATGGGGGTTAAGTTGAGCTTGTTTGTTGTGGTTTTTGTAGCTGGGGGAGGGAAAGACTAAATTAAGCTGTTTTCTTTTTAATAAAATGTAATTAAGCAATATTACTGTTTTTAACTGAGCTTTTACTGAAATTTAAATTTAATTTAGCATAATTACTAAAAAGACCTTTGTATTGTAAAATAATGTTTAGCTCTGGCTTGGAAGATATTACAAAATTATTTGTTGTTTAGACAAAGTATTAATTTTTTTGCTACCTAAAATAAGACTTATATACACTTTACATTTTAATTAAAAAAAAAAAAGAATTAAGATAGTAATAATACAAAACCAACATGAAAATATTGAGGTCAAACAAAAGGAAAAGTCAGGTTTTAGTTGAGGGAAAGAGAAAAGTCATGGACTAATTTAATTTTTTTTAATATTATAGGAAAAATTTTTTTCTTAAAACACATGAAAATATTATGAAGTAAATATGACTGTTTTAACTGTAAATATAAGCAAAGGCATTGGTGTTAAAGTAAATAAATGTGGAAATTACTGTGATTTCTTAAGTTTGAAGAGTAAAAAAAATTTTGTTCTTTTTTAGAGAAAAAAGAAAAACTTTTTTTTTAAAAGATGAACTAAACTTATGTTTAAACTGTTTTAGCGTATATAGTTAGTTCCAAATGAAAAAAGAACTGCTTGCTCTCAGTGATGACAATAGCCAGAGGCAAGAAGGGAGGAGGGCAAAGCATGGCCCACATTGCCATGGGTCCTGGGCTCTCTTGGCTTGTCACAGAGTTCCTCTGGCCCGTGTACCCTACTTTGCTGGGACAGCAACTGCAGCTCCTTGCTGAGGCTGTGGGCAAGTCCCAGTGGGAGTGGATGGGGCTGGAGCAAAACATTCCCTTCAGCTTCTCCTTGAAGCGGGGACACAACCCACAGGGTGGGAGAGTCTCACCCAGGGCTGGCCACCAGCACCCAGGATCTCCAAATCCCAGCACTGCCCAGGGAAAGGCAGTGACAGGAGGAGGCATCATCCAGCCACAGGCAGTCCATGCTGACAGGTCCCACCACTCCTCTCCTCACAGAAAACCTTGGCAAGGTGTCAGGAGCAGGGATGAGACACAGGGCCATGGACACATGATGCAGATGGCCAAGAGAGAACAACATGGAAATGTAGAAGTTGAAAACAAGAGAAAATATTTTCTTCCTTCTTCTGACAACGTGCACTGGTCACCTGCTGATGGAGGGTGACATCAGCGAGAGGCAGATTGTGACATCAGCAAGCGCAGGATTGTGACATCTCACCCCTCACTGCTTAAATACAGCCGTGGGCAGAGCTGGGCCCAGTCTGGATCTGGCCTGAGCTCCTACTGAGCATGACTGCAAGGTATGGAGGATCGAGCCAGGATCGAGGATCGAGGTGCTGAGTGGTGCCTGTTCTTGGCAGGTCCCAGTGCCAGTCCCAGAGCAACCAGCAGGGTTTCCCAGCCCTGTCTGGTTGAGGCGCCAGGCACTGCGGGTGTTTGCAGCACTGAGGGTGAGCTGTGCAGGAAAACATCCCCCCAGGGTGGCCATGGAGCTCAGGGGGCTGGGGAGTGTCCTTCTCCAGCAGCCTGGCCATTCCTTCCTCCCTTCTCCTGCAGGTTGTGACACCAGGAACAGAGAGCAGCTCCTGATCCTCAGCTCTCCCCATGTGCTGCAGAGGCCAAATATGACCACAGAGATGGATGGCAACTGTGCCATCTGCCAGGACACCTGGGATGATGTGGCTTCTGCTCTGCCCTGTGGCCACCTTTTCTGCCAGGTCTGCATCCTGCAGTGGGCACAGATAAATCCTGTGTGCCCACTCTGCAGAAGAACGATAGATACTGTCAGGTTTTCTGACAACGCAGACAAGTCTCTGGAGATTGTCATCCCAGCCCCCGAGCAGCTGCCAGCAGCCACGAGCCAGGCAGGGAGAGCTCCTGGTGGCCAGGATGAGAACAGCCCTCATCCCCCTGTGCTGCCCCATCCCTCTTCTCAAGAGACACCACCCCGAGCTGTCGGCGGTGTCCTGCCTGAGGTCTGGGCACAACTTTTCCGCCAGCAACGGGAACTTCTGGATCCTGTGCGGACTTGGCTGCGCCAAAGGACAGAGACCGTGTGTGGGGAGCTGTGGTGGCTGGCAGAGAGCTGCATCCTGTACCTGCTCTATGTGTATGGGCCACACCAGGAGATCATGATCGAGGGTTTGCAGAGTGTCCTGGAGGAGCACACAGTGCCACTAATCCAGGACACCATCGACATCATTGTGAGACACTGCAGCTCGGGGGCCCAGAGGCTGCTGCGCTCCAGTGCTGCTGCGGATGAGAATGACAGCCCAGCAGCCAGCAGCAGATCCAGCTCCAGCTCCAGCTCCAGCTCCAGCTCCAGCTCCAGCTCCAGCTCCAGCTCCAGCTCCAGCTCCTCCAGCTCTCAAATGGGGACTCCAGCCAGCAGCAGCCCTGCACTCTCCATGGAGGAGGAGGAAGCCACCACAGGAGCCGCTGCCCAGCCCAGGGGGCACAGCCACCCCCCAAGTGTCACCATGTCAGCAGGGCAGGACCGGCCCCAGCAGGAGCCAGAGCAGGAGGTGATGTTGGCAGGTTTATCTGCCCAGAGCAGCAGGCCCAGATCTCCTGATCCTCAGCATCCCCCAAAGAAAAGGGCCCCTGAGCCCCAGGACTCTCCCCCCACCTGCAAGAGATTCCCCCGCCAGCAGAACTAAAGGGCCCTTGCAACCCTTTATTCAGGGAAAAAGAAATAAATTGTTATTTCCCTTACACAGTCCCTGGGCACTGCTTCCTCAACCTTCTGGTGCCTGTGCCCTTGTGCCCCACCATGGCTGGCACCCATGTGCTGAGGGGCGCTGCCACAGGCCCAGGGCCGTGCAGGCCGCACCTTTTCCACAGGAAATCTGCTGCAGCCGAGCACCAGCAGGGCAGCAGATGCCAAAGGCAAAGTGAGCAGCAGGGGTAGCTGGTCTCGACACAGAATGATTTAGGAGTGCTCCACTCTGGATCTCTCTGCATGCTGTGGAGCAGGGATCAGAAACAGGGCCAAGGACATGTGATGCAGGTGTCTGAGGGAGAGCATCATGGAGAAGTAGAAACTGAAACTAGAAAACAGTATTTCCTTTTTTCTCCTGACAACATGTGCCTGCAGGGATGGAAGGCACACTGTGTCATCACAGTATTGAGGAGCCTGAAGTGCAGACGGTGACACCACTGAGCACTGGATTGTGACCTCACATCCCTCACTGCTTATCGTGGAGTTCCAAGGACTTGGAATGCCTTTTGTGTTGTCACTGGGGGTGCAGGCTGGTGTCAGAGAGCAGTGGACTGTGACACCACAGGGGGATGGATTGTGACATTGTGCCCCTCACTGCTTCCATTCAGACATTGGCAGGGCCACTTTGGCTCCAGCCTGAACTCCTACTGAGCGAGGCTGCAAGGCCCAGAGGATCCAGGCAGCCAAGCTCTGGTGCTGGGCACGGCCTGTTCTTGGCACATCTCGGTGCCAGTCCCGGAGCCATCAGGAGTGATATGGCCACAGAGACAGGTGGCAACTGCCCCATCTGCCAGGACTCCCAGAAGGATGGGACTTCTGCTCTGCCCACCGCCACCGCTTCTGCCTGGGCTGCATCCTGCGGTGGGCACATGGGCACACAGAAATCCCTCGTGCCCACTCTGCAGGACACCGACAGAGACCGTCAGGTTTTCTGACCACGCAGACGAGTATCTGGAGACAGCCAGAACCGCCCTGGAATAGCAGCATTCCAGGTGTCAGGAACTGAGAATCCTCCAGCTCCCCTCCCAAATTCCCACCAAAATCAGGAATTACAGCATTCTGAGCATTGGGAATTTAGAATCCTTCAGTTCCCCTCACAAATTCCCTTGGAATAATGGCATTCCAGGCATCAGAAATTTTGTATCATCCATATGACCTCCCAAATCTCTATGGAATGGAAGCATCTCAGGCATGGGGAAACTAGAATCACCTAGTCCCCCTCCCAAATTCCCATGAAATTACAGCATCCAGGACACTGGGAATTTAGAAATCGCCAGTTCCCCTTCCAAATTCCTAGGGAATACCAGAATTCTGGGCATCAGGGATTTGGAATCCTCCAGTTCCCCACCCAAATTGCAACTGGAATAATGGCCTTCTGGGTATCAGGAACTTGGAATCTTCCAGCTCCACATCCAAATTCCCACAGAATAACAGCATTCCAGACATCAGGAATTGAGAATCTTTCAGCAGCCCTCCCAAATTCCCATGGGATAATGGCATGCTGGGTGTAAGGAATTTAGCATCCCACATACACCCTGAAAAATTCCCACAAAATTCCCATGGAATAGCAGCATCCCAGGTGTCAGGAAATTTGACCCCTCCAGTTCCCCTCCCATACTTCCATGGAATAACAGAATTCCGGTTGTCAGGAATTTAGAATCCCCCATAAGCTGTACCAAAATCTTACAAAATTCGCAAGGGATAATGGCATTCAAGATGGAAGGAATTGAGATCCCTCCACCTGCCCCACCAAATTCCCACCAAAACCATGGAATTACAGCATTCTGGGCCTTGGGAATTTTGAATCCTCAAATTCCCCTCCCAAATTCCCATGGAAATGTGTGATTCCAGGTGTCATGAATTTCAAATTGTCTATGTGCCCTTCCAAATTCCCAAGGAATAATGGCAGTCTGGGAATTCGTACCTTGGATACTTCCATTTCCCCTCCCAATTCTCATAGAATTGCAGTGTCCTAGGCATTAGGAATTTAGAATTCTCCAGTTGACCTCCCAATTTTCCATGGAATAGAGGCATTCTGGGTATCAGGAATTTAAAATGCCCTGTTCCCTTCCCAAATTCCCACCAGAACCCCAAAGAATAACATCATTCCAGGTGTAAGGAATTGAGAATCCTCCAGTTCCACTCCCAAATTCCCATGGAAAAGTGGGATTCCTGGCATCATGTATTTTGAATCGTGCATGTGCCATCCCAAATTCCCATGGAATAACGGCAGTCCGGGCATTGGTAGTTTGGACATCTCCCGTTCCCCTCCCAATTCCCATGGAATTGCAGCATCCCGGGCATTAGGAATTTAGAATTCTCCAGATGTCCTCCCAATTTCCCGTGAAATAACAGCACTATGGATGGGTGTCGGGAGTTTAGAATCCTCCATAGCCTTGTCAAATTCCAATGATATTCCCATGGAATATCTAGATTCCAGCTGTCCAGAATTGAGAATCATCCAATTCCACTCCCATGGAATAATGGCATTGCAGGTGTTGGGAATTTAGAATCCCCCGTAAGGTTTCCCAAACTTCCACCCAATTCCCAAGGAATAGCAACATTCCAGGTGTCAGGAATTGAGAATCCTCCAGCCTTCCTACCAAATTCTCACCAAGACCATGGAATTATAGCATTCTGGGCATTGGGAATTCGGAATCCTCCAATGCCGCAGCCAAGATCCCATGGAATAACAGCATTCTGGGTGTCAGAAATTGAGAATTCTCCAGTTGCCCTCCCAATTTCCTATGCAATAATGGCATTCCAGATATCAGGAACGTAGAATGCCCCAGTTCCCTTCCCAAAGTCCCACCAGAACCCCAAACAATAACAGCATTCCAGGTGGCAGGAATTGAGAATCCTCCAGTTCCCCTCACAAATTCCCATGGAAGAACGACAATCCAGGCAGCGAAAATTTTGAATTCTCCTGCTTCCCTCTCATATTCCCACTGAAATTATGGAATTACAGCATTCCCAGTGTCAGGAATTTAGAATTCTCAAGATCCTCACAAAACTTCCCATGGAATGAATCTTCAAGGCATGGAGTATTTGGAATCCTCCTCTTCCCCTCTCAAGTTCCCATGGAATTCTGGCATGTCGGGCATTAGGAATTTAGAATTCTCCAGTGCTCCACCCAAATTCCCAGGGAATAACAGAATTCTGGGCATCAGGAATTTTGACTTCTCCAGCACCGCATCCAAATTGCCATGGAACAACAGCAGTCCGGGTGTCGGGAATTTAGAATCCCCCACACACAGTCTGAAATTCACACCATACGCCGATGGAATAACAGCATTCAGAGTATCGGGAATTTAAAATGCCCCAGTTCCCTTCCCAAATTCCCACCAGAACCCCAAAGAATAACAGCATTCCAGGTGTCAGGAATTGAGAATCCTCTTGTCCCCCTCCCAAATTCCCATGGAATTACAGCATCCCGGGCATTAGGAATTTAGAATTCTCCAGTTCCCCACCCAAATTCCAAGGGAATAACAGAATTTTGGGCATCAGGAATTTGGAATCCTCCAGCGCCACACCCAAATCCCCTTGGAAGAACAGAAATCTAGGTGTCAGGAATTGAGAATCCTCCAGTTACCGTCCCAATATTCCATGGAATAATGGCATTCTGGGTGTCGGGAACTTTGAATGCCCCGTACGCCCTCCAAATTCCCACCGGAATTTCAAAGAATAACAGCGTTCCAGGTGTCATAAATTGAGAATCCCCCATAAAGTGTCCCAAAATTTCACCCAATTCCCAAGGAATAGCAACATTCCAGGTGTCAGGAATTGAGAATCGTCCAGACCCCCTCCCAAACTCCCACCAAAACCAGGAATTATAGCATTCTGGGCCTTGGGAATTTAGAATCCTCCATTTCCCCTCACAAATTCCCATGTAGTAACGGCATTCCAGGCATCCAAAATTTTGTATTGTCCATATGCCCTCCCAAATTCCCACGGAATAAAAGCCTCCCAGCCATGGGGAATTTAGGATCCTCCAGTTCCCCTCCCAAATCTCTATGGAATTATGGCATCCTAGGCATTGGGAATTTAGAATTATTCAGTTCCCCTCCCTAATTCTTCGGGGATAACAGAATTCTGGGTGTCAGGAATATAGAATCCTCCACCTCTGCACCTAAATCCATATGGACTAACAGCATTCCGGGTGTCAGGAATTGAGAATACTCTAGTTCCCCTCCCAATTTCCCATGGAATAATGGCATTTCAGGTGTTGGGACTTTAGAAACGTTCATACACCCTCCCCAGTTCCCACCATTATCCCAAGGAATAACTACATTCTAGGTGTCAGGAATTTAGAATACTCCCATTCCCCACACAAATTCACTTGGAATTAAGGCATTCCCGGTTTTTGGAATTATGAACCCTCCTGTTCTCCTCACAAATTCCCATGGAATAATGGCCCTCCAGGCAGTGAGAATTTTGAATCCTCCTGCTTCCCTCCCAGATTTTCACTGATACTATGAAATTGCATCATTCCTGGTGTCCGGAATTTAGAATCCTCCAGCTCCTCTCACAATTTCCCATGGAATAATGGGATTCCAGATGTCAGGAACTTCGAACAGTCCATATGCCCTCTGAAATTGCCATGGAATCACAGCATATCAGGCATTGGGAATTTTTAATTCTCCAGTTCCCCTCTCAAATTCCCAAGGAATAACAAATTCCGGGCATCAGATACTTGGAATCCTTCAGCTCTGCACCCAAATCCTCATGTAATAAGAACATTCCAGGTGTCCAGTATCCTCCAGTTCCCGTCCCAATTTCCCATGAAATAATGACATTCCAGGAGTCAGGAATTTAGAATCCACCATACACCTTCCCAAATTCCCCCGGAACAACAGCATTGCAGTTGTCAGGAACTGAGAATCCACAGTACCCCTTCCAAATTCCCACCAAATAATCATGGAATAACTACATTCCAAGTGTTAGGAATTGAGAATCCTCCAGTTCCCCTCCCAAATTCCCATGGAATAATGATATTCTGAGAGTTGGGAATCTTCAATTCTCCAGTTCTAGTCCCATACTACCATGGAATAATGGCATTCCAGTTGTTGGAATTTAGAATCCCTCATAAGGCTTCCCAAACTTCCACCCAATTCCCAAGGAATAGCAACATTCCAGGTTTCAGAAATTGAGAATCCTCAAGCTCCCCTCCCAAATTCCCACCAAAACCATGGAATTACAGCACTCTGGGCATTGGGAATACAAGCAGGTGGGACCAGAGGGAGGGCACCCTTCCAGTCTCTCCTGGGCATGGCTTCAGAACAGCCCCTGCTTCATCTTTGGGGAAGCATCAGAGCAGGTGGATGTCAGGAACAAGGTGGCTGCCCAGGGGCTGCTTATGGCCTCTGACACCCAATTCCTCAGGGCTTCCCACCGCCCCAGCCCCTCAGGTGCCTCCTGTCCCCTTGTGCCTCCTGGCACCCACTCCCTCACACATCCCCCTCGTTCCTTCCACTGCCTTGTCCCATCAGGGCCTCCACAGCCCCTCATCCCTTCACAGTCTCCCAGCACCCCGTACCCTCAGGATCTCCCCCAGCCCGGCCAACCTGCCCGGCAGCAGCGCTGCAGCCCCACAGGAGCTCCAGAGGAGCCCGAGCAAGAGGCACCATGGAGCCCTCAGCAATCCAGCCAGGAACACCCGGGCAGGAGGACACTGATGGCAGTTCCTGGCTGGGACAGGGTCGTGGCCATCTCCAGGTCCCATCTCACAGGGATCCCCGCAGCTCCGGCCCCTGCCCACCCGCTCTGTCGCCAGCACAAAGGCTTCAGCACAACCAGCAAAGGCCAAAGGGCTTCTGGCCATTTCCCTGTAACACTGCACGCCTGGGCAGCTTGCTGAGCACAAGCACCCTTCTCCCCCTCTTCCCAGTGCCCTGCAGACCCTGGCCAGCAAAAGAAAGCTCCTGGGAATCTGTCTATTCTAGCACATCCTATATTTATATACTGAAGTAAAACAAAAAGAAAAAAATAACAATCTTGAATAACTGGAAAGTCGCTGCTGGCTTAAGAGGACCCAGCAGGCAGAGCCTTCCAGATCAGCTCTCTGCAAATCTCCAGCAGTGCAGCCAGCCAAGGCCCGACAAATGAGGCCGTGTCCTCCACACCCTGTGGAACTGATCTTGCAGCCTCTGGAAGATAGAATATTGAACTCTCTCTACTGCCCTGAGGAAGCACAAAATTTGAATGGCCAGGCTTCCGACGGCAAGGTTGATGTCATCTGCCATGTCTGCGATGGCTGGAAGTGAAAGGAACAGAGCCATGGTCAGATCCCAGATCTGCAGGGACCCGAGGCAGGGCCATTCCATCCCGCTCCAGCCAGGAGGGAGCAGGGACCACCGGGATCAGCACAAAGCTGCTGGCCACGACTCCCCCATGGGCCCCTGAAATCTCTGTGTGCTCTGCCCACGCCGCCCCCGCCCGCACAGCGAGCAGAGCCCTCCGCAGCCGGGGCAGGGCCTGCAGCTCCTCCTGCCAGCCCCGCTGCCCTCACTCACCCTCACAGATGAGCTGGAATTCTTCCTTCTGCCCTCTCAGGCTCTGCCCGGCCATCCCTGGGAGCACAGAGCCTGTCACGGCTCTGCCCAGCGGCACAGCTCCCTGCCAGCAGCGCTGCCAGCTCTGTGGCCACTCGCCCTCGTGGCCGGCAGGGCTCAGCCCGGGCCCTTGCCGCATGCTGCCGCCCAAGGGCTCGGCTGCGAGAGGGCGGCAGCAGCCCCGAGGGCAGCCGGGGCTCAGCGGCGCCGGTCCGGATGGCAGAAGCTGCCGGGGCAGCAGGCGGGGCTGGGGCCGAGCTGCGGCGGGGCGGGGAGGGAGCCCGGGCTCACCCATGAACCTGACGGCCGCCTCTCGCAGGGGCTCCTGTGGGCTCTCCAGGTACGGCAGGGCCTGGCGCAGGTGCTCGGCCGCTCGGCTCCTGTCCTCTGCCAGCTGCGGAGAGCGGCGGGAGGGAAGGCTCGGGGCGGGCTCTGCCCCTTTGCCAGGCGCTGCCCGCGCCCGGCCCCAGCCTCCCCTGCCCGCACAGCGCTGAGGCGCGGCCAGCAGCCGCTGGGCCGGGCTCTGCAGGGGCACAGGGCCGGCTGTGCCCGGGGAGCCGCGGTGCCGCCCCGCCCCGCAGCCCCGCTGGGCCGGGGCTCCGTGGGCAGCCGGCTCGGGGCCGCAGGAGCCTGGAGAAGAGCCCGTGCGGCCGCTGCGTGCAGCACTGGGCAGGGCCACAGCTGCCAAGCGCACACAGTGAGCGCCCCGCTCAGGGGGCTGCTGCAGCCTGAGCCTGGCGCTTCCAGGCCGTCCTTACCAGTCCCTCGGCGAAGTTCCACAGCTCCGCTGTATTCTACGCCTGCTGTTTTCGAACACTATAAAACTGAGTACCATCACTGTCATCCTCACTGTCTCTTCATCTGGTTCCTGCAGGAGCTCCACAAGACTTTCAGTCAGGCTGCACATCCTTCTTGCCTGTGAGAAACACAAGTCTGAGAAACCCCACCCTGCTGCGTCAGGCCTCGGAGGCCAAAGGCCTGTCCCGAAGCACTCGGGCAGCTGAACCGGGAGGCAGGAGAGCTGGGAGCAGCTGCCCCAACACCCGAAGCCCAGCCAACACAAAGCCCAGCTTTCCCCAGTGCAGCTTGAGGCTCTCATCTCAAGAGAAGGGCCCTGAGTGCCAGGTAACGCTTCTCCTTGCACTCGCTCTGCAGGTGCCGTGACAAGATTTGTAGGACACGTTTACCGCTGTTTCCACTCAAGTCCTGGTACTCCGGGAGCTGAAAGGCACAGGGCAGTGACAGGGGACCCGGCCAGCAGGAGCCCAGAACCGCACAGAGCTGGGCCCAGACAGCAGCACAGGGCACGGGCACCGTCCCAGGCAACTGTGGCTACAAGAGGGCAGAGAGCTGGGAGGCAGCTCAGCGAGGCAGTGCTGGCCATCAGGCTCACCTCAACAAGGAATGCCAGGGCAGGCAGATCCCAGCATGGCTCCTGTGTGCTGAGAAGCCGGAGAAGGTGGCGAAAGATCCAGAAACACCAGTGTGGGGAGACACAAGACATCTCCCTGGCAGGAGTAAAAGTAACCAAGACTGTGAGCCAGGGGGACAAACCTCTCCAGGACTGATTCCCAGAGGTCTGGTCTTTCCCCACCATCCTGCAAGGGGGCCTGGGCCATTTGGGAGGCAGCTCCTTTTGGACACCCTCCTCTCCCAGCCTTTTCCAGTCTATTTGGCAGTCCCTCAGTGACAAGGCCCTCTGGCCCATGACCATGGGCACTGTGTGGGGCACTCAAGGAACAGAGCAAAAATGCCAGGGGCAGTGGAGAGCAGGGAGTCTCACCTGGCCAGCAGACCCACGGCATAGTGGTGGGTGTCAGCACACAGCAGCGTGTCCCAGCCATACTTGCGCTCCACTGCCATCACCACACCCTCACACTGCATTCTGCAGAGCAGGGACTTCAGGCTCTGCACTGCAAACCTATGTGTAAATCAAAGCTCTGGTCATGCTGGGAGCACTTTTTCCTGCTCTGGGGACATAGTAGGGACAGAAAGACTGGGTGGAGAACCTGTTGGGGCTTGCAGCAAGGCCGTGTTGCTGCTGGCATCTCTTCCAGAATTTATCGACCTCCATGGGTGTATCCAGAGTGCTGAAGAGCACTTGGAAGAGCAGGTGGACAAACAGGCGGGTGAAATCCAGTGTCACTACATGTGGGACATAGGGCACCTGAGGATCTTCCACATCACCACAGTTGCCTGCAAAGGACAAACACCCCGAGGCAGCGCTCAGTGCCGAGGTGTCCGTGCGGCAGGGCCCGAGCGTGGCAGGGAGGGGCTGGGGAGACACAGGGGGAGCACCGGGCCTGGTGCCCCTGAAACTGCCCCTAGGCCAGGATTCAGCCCAGCACCTGAGGCTGGGAGATGCAGTGGGGAAAGGGGGGTAGAGAGCTGCTGGAGAGGCGGCCTTGGGGTGAGCAAAGGCCAGTTCCAGAAACTCACAGCCAGGGCAAAGATTCTCGTTGTGTCCCCATTGGAGGTGCATGTGCTGTGCTCTGGCCAGCTCCCCATCACTTTGAGGAGTCTCAGCCACGCTGGCTTTGCAGTCCTGGGCGAGCACAAGATCGTCTTCCACAGGTCACAGCAGCTCTGTGGGGTCAGAGCTCTGTCTCAGGGCGGTCTCAGACACAGCACCATGGACTGGGCAGCAGCAGGGACCCAAGCTGGCTGCCAGCTCTGCCTCTGCCCATTGCCCCTTGATGGCAGCACCCAGACAGCCCAGCCCTGTGGGGACAGGTTCCTGAGGGGCAGGGAAGGAGCATGGAAGAAGGCTCAGTGGCTGACATGCCAGGGCAGGGGAAGGGAGCAGCCAGAGAGCCCTGGAACTCTCTGTTGCTCAGACAGACCTGGAACAGGCTGTACAGGGTGATGGGCTGGTGAGCCCTGGGCCCTCTGGGCATGTGGGCCCTATACCTGTCACACGATGGGGCCACATGTTCCAAAATTATCTCAAACAAATGAGTAGATTGCAAAATGGCTGATCCTCCTCCTGGTACAGATATCTAAGTGGCTCATAAAGTACAGCTGTCCCTTCTTCCCTGCGGGACAATCAGGACCACTAACAGAAAAAATCACAGCTATTCCTTCTGTCCTCCATGACCAATGCTGTGGCAAACAAGCTGACTCCATTTTCAGCCTAGACCTCTCACCTTCCAGACAACTCCTTCCCCAAGATACCCACCAACACCAACCCCCCTAAACAGCCACACAGAAGCTCCCAAGAGCCCGCCAGGACCCACAGCTGTCCCCATCTCTCTGCAGAGGTTTCCCAGCCACCAGCAGTACCCCCGGTTCCCTGCAGGTGCTGTGGGACGGCACTCAGGAGGATCTGCTCCAAGGCCTTCCCTGGTAGCAAGCTCAGGCTGCCAGGCCTATGGTTCCTGGATCATCCTTCCCACCAACCCTTCCTGGGCACGGCTCTTACATTGGCACATGGGCACTCAGCTCAGACTTCTGCACTTGACAGGACTGCTAGGAAAGGATCGAGAGTGGCCTGGCAAGCTCTTTCTCCAGCTCCCTCTTTACTCTTGGGGAAGGTAGAGCATTCCACAGGAAAGCACCTGGTGCCACAGGGAGCCAGCAGCATCAGGCAGCTCTGGGGGGAGCCCTCAGGACTGCTGTATCCTGAGGGAATGCTGTTGGCCTTGACCTGTAGGCACCTGCAAAAGCTTAAAATCAGCTGCCTCAGCTTCCAGGATTTCTCTTGGCCAGCATCCTGCCAAGATGGATGCCAGGACTGCTGCGAGGCACTGCTGGGACCCAGTGGGACAGAAGCGGCTGTCTCGTGCCCACGAAGCAGCCCCTGACAGAGCCAGGGTCACCCCAAAACCAGACAAACGATCTGGTGTCAGCAGAGAGGAGCAGTGAGCACTGGGCTCCTCTCAGGCTATCTCAGCTGGGCTTGCTCCACAACATGCTCTCGTTTGAACACCTGCTAATGCCCAGCTGCCAGAAATGCCTTCCTTGTTCTCTCCAAGGCACATAGGAAAAGCCAATGAGCAGGGTGCCTTGGGAGCAAACCTTCCAAGCCTTTGCTGAGGCCAGGGACACGCCAAGATCAGCCAAGACACTGCACGTTGCTCAGTCCACACAGCCCAGCTCAGTGCTGGCCCTGACCCACAGCAGCTTCCACCAAGCAAGAGGCAATTGAATATTGCCAAGAGCTATAACACAGCAGGCAGGCAAGAAGTGAAAAGTGTGTGCATAAAGGCCTTGGATTTCACAGCTCTCAAAGAGAGTTTTGGGGCTTGCAGCTGGACAGAAATGCTCCTGCTCACACCTCTGTCCAAAGCGGGTAACACACCCTGCGGCAGGTGTTTGGCTTGGTCTCGGCAGGTCCAGGCAGATGCCAAAGCTGCTCTTCACAGCCTTCTGCCTTCTCCTGCCCCTGTGCCAAGGGCAGTGGGCCCAAGGACCACAGAGAGCCAAAGGGGGACACTTGTACCTACCTCACTGGGAGCTCCTTGGGAAGCACTTTCCTTAAGTAACAAGCCCCTTTTCTCCAAAGGCACTTCCCCAAATGTGCAGCTTTCCCTGGGAACACCAATGCACTCTTAAGAAGCCCTGGCAAGGCTGAATTACTTCTGGGCCTCTCAGAACAGGCACTCCAGCTCCAGCTCATGTTCTCCCAAGTGTGTTTCCAGGTGCAGGTTCAGACGTGCAGCCCCAGGCCCTCTACAAACACAAGCTGCCAACTGCCTCTTCACCTGCCTACACTCCTGCCTGCGGTCACAGCAGCAAAACCAGGCTGTTCCCAGCCAGACACCAGGCTCTGCTCCCCCAGGATGCTTTACCAGCACCTTCCAGGACTCTGCCCTGGGCACACAGCACTTTTCATGCTCACTCTGAACAGGCTCTGGCACACAGAGCACAACCTGGCTGGCTCTGCCACCAGCACACCCCGAGCACAGGCGGAGGAAGAAGAAGCAGGAGCTGCTTTGCAGCCATGCCCAGGAGAGACTGGAAGGGTGCCCTCCCTCTGGTCCCACTTGCTTGGCTTTTTGACTGGCTCTGAGGCAGGGGCTGCCATTCCTCACTTGTGGGGACCAGAACCGCACCCAGGATCCCGGCACTGCCTGGCAGCGCTCCGGACACTGGCACGGTCACACGTCCGAGTCTCGGGCACTGTGCTGCTGCTTCATTTGCTCTTTGGAACACCCAAATCTCTCTGTTAAGCCCTGATGCTCCCTGGTTCTGCCCTCTTCCTGACCCTGTGCAGGGATGGAGCATTGCTGTGCTTTCAGGAAGCTGTTCTTGAAACCTTCCATCATTCTAAGCTCCTTTGCCCTCTGTGGATGCTTGCCATGGAATCCCTCCCAGCTGCGTTCAGATCATACTAAGGTTGGCTCTTCTAAAACCCAGGGGCTTCAGGGTGCTCAACTTCAGTTTGCAGTCCTGAGAGTTTTAGGACAGTTAAGGAGTAAAGTTAGACTCAACTTCAGGAAAATAAACTTCCAGCTCTTCAAGGCAGTAATAGACAGGATGCCCTGGATCAGAGCCAGCAGATCTTCAAGGAATTCTTCAACAGGGTGCAAGCGATAACTGCGGCCAAGAGCAAGAATTTGGCAAAGAAGACAAGAGCCAAAGGCATGTTCTGCTGAGATGCTGGTGACTCCTCATTTCGGTTTATGATGGCTCATGACTCTCCAGTCTGGGCCCTCAGCCCTAAAGACCTGCTAAGCTTTTGATTGAACAAAGGGCTGTAATCACTTTGATGAGGATTTTATTTAGGAGGCTCTCAGGAATTAAAGGAAAAAGAGCTGGAAAAATGCAGCTGGGTGTTGGATTTGGCACAGCTTGGTTTTTGGTAGCAGGCGAGAATCATGGGATGGGTAGCTTCTGTTGAGGGCTGCCAGAAGATTCCACCATGTCTGATGGAGCCAGTCTCTGATGAATCTGAAGATGGACATGCTACTGGGCCAATTAGAGAGGTTGGTAAGGTCACTGTGATGACATATTTAAGAAGAAAATCAAAACAGCACACGTGCAGTTTTTTCCCAGGGGTGGTGAGGCACTGCTGCCAGGGCTCATCCACGGCTGCCACCATCCTGGTGTGACCCACAGTGAGCCTTGCCTGCCTGGCCACCCCTAGGCAGCCACGCTGTGGGTAGAAGGGCAGGGGGGGCAGCGGCTGCTCCTTCCCAGCAGCCACATGAAGGGAGGCGTTAAACAGCACCAGCCACCACTGCCCGTGCCGTGGCAGGGACACCTGGCCAGCAACAGAAACATGATGAGCAACTCCCAGAGCAGAACTCAGATGAGATCAAAGTTTTGGTGCTGTGAGATCCTGCAAGAATCTTTGAATTAATGGAAGTTTTTAACAAAAGTGGTACCTACAAGGAGCAGTTCTTCTTCTAGTCAGAAAAGAGGAAGAAGTGAGGACATGTGAGGGAAAACAACATGGCAGCACCAAGGTCAGTAGAAGAAGAAGGATACGAATAAAACAAGATAATCCACTGGGCCATACTCCTGTGGGGTGTCTTTTGAGTTTTTGGAGGACATAGCCTCCTTTTATCCTAAATTCCCATCTTGCCCTCTTACTTTCCCCTTTGGCTGAAGCAGTAAGAAGGTACAGATATCCCAATCCTCCTCATCAAGCATTTTATGACCATGAAAATGAGCTTTGAGTACATCCTGGGCTGAGGGCATGGTCCTGTGTTGATTCCATCTGTCTGAGCTGTCTATTCTGCCTTTAGCATCTACTGCCCTGCAGGGAGAAAGCACTGCCCAGAGACTGTGTGCAGGAAATAACAATTTATTTCCTTTACCTCCAATGAAGATTTGTGAGAGTCCTTCTAGAGCTGCCAATAGGTTGGCCTCTTGCAGGGCTGGGGAGAGTCCTGGGGGCTGGGGACCCTTCTCTTAATGGGGTGCAAGGGTTCCCATGGCAATGGGTCCCAGCCCAGGACAGGGATGCAGGGGCTGAAGCTGCTGCCCTGGGCAGAGGGATCAGCTGCTGTCACCATCTCCTGCCATGGCTCCTTCTGGGGCCCGTCCCACGCCATGGGGACAGGTGGGGGATGGCTGGGACCCCGGGAAAGCAGTATCCAATGTGCCAGCTTCCTCCTCTGCACCATAGACTTAGGGGCCACAGGCAGGAGCCCCCACCCAGGAGCTGCTGGTCTGGGAACAGCTGGAGCTGGAGCTGGAGCTGGAGCTGGAGTTGGAGCTGGAGCTGGTGGAGCTGGAGTAACAGGAGCAGAAGCTGGAGCAGGAGCAGGAACTGGAGCTGGAGCTGGAGCGGGCACTGGAGCAGGAGCTGGAGCTGAAGCAGGAGCTGGTGCTGGTGGAGCTGGAGCAAGAGCAGGAACTGGAGCTGGAGCGGGAGCTGAAGCTGGAGCTGGAGCTGAAGCAGGAACTGGAGCTGGTGGAGCTGGAGTAACAGGAGCGGGAGCTGGAGCTGGTAGAGCTGGAGCAGAAGCAGGAACTGGAGCAGGAGCTGGAGCTGGACTTGGCACTGGTCACAGGGCCATTGTTCTCGTTCCTGGTGGCACCAGAGCGCAGCAGCCTCTGAGCCTCCTCACTGCACTGGCCCACAGTGATGCTGATGGTGCCACACATCAGCAGAGCCGTGCGGTGCTCGAGGGCAGGCTGCAGCCCCTGGACCAACATCTCGGCATTCAGCCCCCTGGATGCACAGGTCGTGCAGGATGGAGCTCTCTGCGGCCTCAGCCACCACCAGTGCCGGAATATCCCGTGCAGCTGCTGGCCCAGCCCGGGCCTCACGGGCTCCAACAGCTGTGGCTGTCTATGGAAAAGTCCAGCCCACACCTCGGGCAGGAGACCACCCAGGAACTCCAGCCCTGAGGGGCCCTGCTCAGCTGGGGACAGTGTCCCAGGACGCCACAGGGCCGTGGGGGTTGTTCTCTTCCAGGTGTCCAGGAGCTCTCCCTGCCTGGCTGAGACCACTGGTAGCTGCTCAGGGGCGGTTCTGGCTGTCTCCAGATACTCGTCTGCGTGGTCAGGAAACCTGACGGTCTCTGTCGGTGTCCTGCAGAGTGGGCACGAGGGATTTCTGTGTGCCCGTGTGCCCACCGCAGGATGCAGCCCAGGCAGAAGCGGTGGCGGTGGGCAGAGCAGAAGTCCCATCCTTCTGGGAGTCCTGGCAGATGGGGCAGTTGCCACCTGTCTCTGTGGCCATATCACTCCTGATGGCTCCGGGACTGGCACCGAGATGTGCCAAGAACAGGCCGTGCCCAGCACCAGAGCTTGGCTGCCTGGATCCTCTGGGCCTTGCAGCCTTGCTCAGTAGGAGTTCAGGCTGGAGCCAAAGTGGCCCTGCCAATGTCTGAATGGAAGCAGTGAGGGGCACAATGTCACAATCCATCCCCCTGTGGTGTCACAGTCCACTGCTCTCTGACACCAGCCTCCACCCCCAGTGACAACACAAAAGGCATTCCAAGTCCTTGGAACCCCAAGACAAGCAGTGAGGGATGTGAGGTCACAATCCAGTGCTCAGTGGTGTCACCGTCTGCACTTCAGGCTCCTCAATACTGTGATGACACAGTGTGCCTTCCATCCCTGCAGGCACATTTTGTCAGGACAAAAAAACCAAAATGGCATTCCTTAGTTTCAGTTTCTACTTCTCTGTTGTCGCTGTTGGGGCGGACTCACCATACGAATAGACACACTACAGTTCAGAAGGCTAATATCCTATTTATGACAACAGCTAGGTGTCTTCTATGCACTCTACAAAGTTTACACTTTATTAATTGGTTACAATAAATCAGCGTTATGTCCATTGGTA
The DNA here is from genome assembly GCF_029582105.1 of Oenanthe melanoleuca. Taxonomy (NCBI): domain Eukaryota; kingdom Metazoa; phylum Chordata; class Aves; order Passeriformes; family Muscicapidae; genus Oenanthe; species Oenanthe melanoleuca. The sequence goes on along the minus strand of NC_079362.1, from coordinate 777,831 downwards.
TAAAAACCATTACCATCTCTGTTTTCCACAAAACTTTTCTAAAAATACTTTTCCCAGCTGAAGATTTTCATTCCTGCTTATCTCCTTTTCCTTCTTGTCTTCTTAGTCTCCAGCCTAACAGCCTTGATAAAAAATACCTTTCATAAATAATCCTTATTCATTAACCCTCTCTGGCCCACAGACCAGCTGTGAGTCTGCTGCACTCTGTGATGCTCTCCCTCAACCACCTGCATCACATGTCCTTGGCCCCTGTCCCTCGTCCCTGCTTCTGATACCTTGTCATGGTTTCCTGGGGACAGTCCTGGTCTTTATTCGCAGGGCCTCTCATCTGCCTCCCTGGGCCAGGCCCTGCACAAGATTTTGTCCCTTTTGGTTTTAATGTCAGAGTTTGTCCTCTCTGCAGCCCTGCTGGATCAAGGGTGATGGGCACAAGGACACTTTGCAGTTGTGTTTAGGATTGTGGAACTGTTCTGCCTTGCTTGCCCTGTAAAATGGGTGTCTTTAGTGCTGCCTAGAAGGGACTCCAAATCCAGGAAGGAATTCTCTCAGCCTTTTGTTTCAGCAGCAGCAGTTTTCTCATTGGCACTAGGACAAGGCCAGGCCTCCATCCTGGGAGCACTCCTGAGGTGACAAGGACACATTCTAAAGGACAACATCTGGGCCCCTGGACAAAGGAAATCTGCAAATACACAAATGGTGTCCCAAGGGTGCGGCTCTACTTTTCTCCTTCTGCATTTGTTTGAGTTTGCACCATCACCTGAATCCTGAAGAACCTGTCAGGAAAATTCATCCATGATGACACAGGTTTATGTCCAAAAGGAGACAGAGCACTCCTGTAACTTTATTCAAATAAAGGCGGAGGCCATGAGCATTTCCCATGGGGTCTTTCAAACTGTTGGGGGACATAGCCTCCTTTTTATCCTGAGCTCCCAGCTGCATCTCCCTCTTCCCCACTGGCTGAGTTACTTGGGAGGTACAGACTTCCCAAATCACTTACTCTATATCTGCCTCTAATATGCACCTCCCTATTGTACTTTAAAAGGAAGAAAACTCTGTTAGTAATTCTATTCAGTATTCATTCTTTTCCTCCAGGTTCAGGAATTTGATGTGGCCTTGGTTGAGCAGCAGTCTGTGTTACTAATATTTTCTAGAACTAAGATTTTCTTCCATTACTTCCTTATCTATAAGTTCCTGGTCCTGTCTACAAGCAGATTCACATGTTCTGTTGGTAAAAACACATTCATCTTACTCCTTTTGAGTTACAATGCAAACCCCTCCTGCAACCAATCTTGTCAATGTAGACTCACAAAGTAGACCTTGCAATGAAAAGAGACTCCTTAGAGTTGGTGGAGGGAGGTAGAGGAAGGAAGTTTTCCATTTGGCCATTAGAAGTCTTGTTGGGGAGCTGTTTATACTCTGGAGATGGACACCAGTGATGTATGTCCAAGTCTTACAGGTTCATTCCTGAGCTTTCTGACAGACGAAGGGAGACTTAAGGGTTACGGTGTCAGGGGAGACGTTCCCACCTGGAAACTTCTTCAAATACTTAAAAAATTTCTTTTTCCTGAAATATTGTCATAATCTTTTAATCCCAGAGAATCTTTTCCTTCTCTCTGGGGAGCTTCCTCCCTCTGCTGGGCTTCCAAATCAGGCCAATTCCCAGGGTTCCTTCCCAAACTGAGGAGTAGCCCATGGCCTCTGATCTCCAGCTGGAACAGAAGGAAGCACAGAGTTTGCTGTTGTGAGAGAGGAACATTTATAACTGGATCTTGACAAAGGGTCATCTACACAGAGGACAACTTTGGCTCAGGGTCTGTTGTTCAGGCCACAGTTAGAGTCCACAGTTAACACTCCAGTTTTGACTGGTCAAAAAAACCATTTACAATTGGGCTACGGATGCTGAGCAGCTTTCCTAGTTTTTGGAAAGTTACAGCCTTAAAGAACCCAACAGATTTTCCTCTGTGAGTGTACCAGCAGTAGCACAATACCAATTCTTTGCACCTCTTGTCTGTGTCCTTGGTGCTTTTCAGAGTTCCTCAGTTCCCAGGAGGAATGAAAGCACATGTGGTAATGAGTGTTCATGACAGAACCCCCCACTCGTGGGTCTGTTGAGTTAAATTCATCCTCATTCTGTGCAAACAGTGCCCCAAGATGCTGAGAAGAGCAAGGACAGTGGGTGGGTGTGCATGCACACACCCATGGGCTGCCTGCTGTGTGAACAGAAGGTTTTGTTCAGCAGT